>NC_137112.1:15943964-16036464 GCF_949357685.1 Gobio gobio | reverse complement strand
CCGCCAGAAGTTTGCCAAAAGGCACCTGAAGGACTCTCAGACCATTAAAAAAAAAATGTATCCGGTCTGATGAAACAAAGATTAAAATCTTTGGCCTGAATGGCAAGCGTCATGTCTGGAGAAAACCAAGTACCTCTCATCAACTGGCCAATACCATCCCTACAGTGAAGCATGGTGGTGGCAGCATCATGCTGTGGGGATGTTTTTCAGAAGCAGGAACCGGGAGACTAGTCAGGATTGAGGGAAAGATGAATGCAGCAATGTACAGAGACATCCGTGATGAAAACCTGCTCTGGGCCTCAGACTGGGGTGATGGTTCATCTTCCAACAGGACAACGACCCTAAGCACACAGCCAAGATAACAAAGGAGTGGCTACGGGACAACTCTGTGAATGTCCTTGACCCCTTTTCCACCGAGGCAGTTCTGGTGCTGGTTCGGAGCCAGAGCCTAGTTTCAAATGGGTTCTTTGTCTTTCCACACCCAAAGCACCAGCCCCGAACCAGGAAAAGTGGTTCTTAAGTAGCACCAAAACATTGGTGGTCTAGAAGTAAGAACCGTTTGTGTCTGGGGGCGGGGTTACCATGACCAACAAGGCGAACACAAACTTGTGACCACTTTTGAAATAGCAGCTAATCGAGCTAATAGCTGCTCGATTGTAATCTCCGTCTGTACAAATTACGGTGAACTGCACGAATGCGTTGGATTCGCTGTGTTTTGATGCTGATGTAGGATCGTAAAGCCATGTGCATCAATAGTAACGCAACGTTCACCATTGTTAATGGAAGGCTTGTTCGAGATGCATCGATGCTGTGCAGAACGATCGCCGTATGACAACGAGATAATATGACTCCTTATGCTTTTGAATTGCTCATGCGGTATTTATTTTGATATCATACGCTGATCGTCTGCGCAGCGCCGATGCATCTCGAACGAGCCTGGTGTGTTTGTGTTTCCCGCTGTCTTGCTATAGCATTGCTGAGAAAGATGAGACGTATACAGTGACGTAAGACCTGGCTCTGTGGTGGCTCTCTAGCATGTGGAAAGGCAAACCGGTTCTTAGAAGGCTCGTCAGTCGAACCAACTCCGAACTGGCACTAGCACTGGCTCTGAGCTAGCACCCAGTTCATTCTGGTGGAAAAGCCAAGGGGTACTTGAGTAGCCCCGCCAGAGCCCAGACTTGAACCTGATTGAACCTCTCTGGAGAGATCTGAAGAATGGGAGAAACTGCCAAAAAATAGGTGCGCCAAGCTTGTAGCATCATACTCAAAAAAGACTTGAGGCTGTAATTGGTGCCAAAGGTGAATGTGAATTTTTTTCCTGTTTTTTTTTATTTTTAATACATTTGCAAAGATTTCAAACTAACTTCTTTCACATTGTCATTATGGGGTATTTGACATTATGGGGTATTATTTGTAGAATTGAGGAAACAATTATGAATTTAATCCATTTTGGAATAAGGCTGTAACATCATAAAATGTGGAAAAAGTGAAGCACTGTGTATACACTGTGTGTGTGTGTGTGTGTGTGTGGGTGAGAGAGAGAGAGAGAGAGAGAGATACTGCTGTCCTGAAGGCTTTTATAGCAGACTCGTCTTACTGATGGAGCAGAATATTCCAGCAGGATCAATACGTCCGGAGCTGCGGTCATCTCTTACTGTTAAGGTGGAGCTTTTCAGCTCTGTGTGTGTGCACTCTCATCAACATTTACTCTTAGAAAAAATAACAGATATTTAGATACAAAACATAAAGACGATTGCTGCTAATGAACACGGGTGGAAACAGATTCTGCTTGCGGCTCAAATATGAATGATAGAAGTGAGTGAAGTGTGCATGTGCACCTGCCACTGAGCAGGTCTCAGAGCCGCTTCGTGTTTGCTGTTGTTGTCAGATGATGCAAGCTTGAGGGAATACCTTAAATCTGTAGCAGACGTCCTGCTCTCCCCGCCTCTGAGTGCATCTGATGCCCTGGGATTCACACAGAAAGAGAAAGCTTTCATTTGACACTGACACAGCTCAAGCGTTCGGCCCATTTGTCAGCAGAAGAGCCATTTTGCTGGATTTGCACTATTGGAGAAAAGTCCCAAATTATTGGCTTTGGCCAGCTTTAATTCACTAAAAATGAGGGTGAAGAGACCGGGTCAAGCGGAGCTTTTGATGGGCCTGTGGTTGGACATGAGGAGATAATCTCATGGGTGGATTTCAGCAGCCCTTCCTGATTCAGGTGAGTCATGTCAAGATACAAACAGCATTTATGATCTTTCCTCAACAATAAGCTAAAGATGATGATAGGTCACAGATTACAGTGGAAGTAACTATGATCTTCTCAAAAACAAAAAAACAAAAATTTAATTTGTATAGGTCATCATGCATTCAATAACAGTCTATAAACGGAACAGTTATGGCGGTCATTTGACTGGCGACATGTAATATAGTGCTGGACCAAGATTATGTGATTATTGTGTGTAATTAATTTTTGGTCATGAAAGGCACAATATACAATATATTAAAATATCCAAAAATACACTAGAACAGTGTTATATTTTTGTTGGAATGTTTAAATCCAGAGAATTAATCAACTTTAACCATGACACGGACCGTGTGCGTGCGTCGCCTATCATTGACATCATATAGGTTGAATTTGTATAGGTCATCATGCAGTCAATAACAGTCTATAAACAGAACATTTGTTATGGCGGTCATTTGACTTGACTTAAGTAATATAGTGCTAGACCAAGATGATGTGTAATTATGGCATTTAATGATTGTTATAATAATAAAGAGATCATACAATCAGGGAAATCTTGAAGTAATGTGTTGCTGTGGCCAAACGGTGGCACTGTTATGTCAGAAAAACTAGTATGGATCAGTTTGAAAAAAAATACATTAACGGTTTAATAGTTTAAAAAAAATCATCATATTTAAATAAAACATACCTTTTGTGAATACAGAATGCTAGAATCTGTTACTCTTGCAACTCAAATTGGTGAATGTTTTGGATCCTGTGCCATCCAAAATAGACATTACATCCTCGCTAAATATGGGCAAAATAAAGTGTTTGCTGTTTATCTTCTTCTGAATATTCTCAAAAATCTAATGTGTGCAAATATATCAGTGTTAAGTTACTCATCAGATATATTTAAATATCCAAAATCCACTAGAACAGTGTTATATATTTTGTTGATTTGTGTACATTATCCCAAATGTTTCCAAGACTGTTTAAATCCAGAGAACTAAGCAATTTTAACCAGGACACGGCCCGTGTGCGTGCGTCGCCTATCAATGACATCATATGATAGAAGAACATTTTATTTTGTAGAAACCATGGAAAGACCAAAGACGCTTTAGTATATGATGTGTTTTATTAGACAGGTGACACTTGTTTGGATCATTCATGGACAGAAAACTAATCATTGTTCATCACAAATTAGTTGGTTCTTGATTTACCGCGAGTACCATGTTGTACCATGCCATACCATATGATCTAGCTCTCTGCAGCGTGAACAAGTGTCTCATAGTAGCGCCGAGCGAACGCACAGAGTAGCATTATAACATAACTTTAACACACTCAAATGTGTGTAAAATGATAAAACAGTGCTGCGTTCCCCCACATACGCATTAAGCGGAAGAAGCAGAAGTCAAGACACGCCTTTGAGTTGAATAAGAGACTAAAAATTACATTTTGTGTCATAAATTACATAAAACGCAATATGGTGGAATAAGCCCCGCCTTCTAAATAAAAGAGCCAATCTGCAATCTGTAAGACGAGCGTTTAGGACTATACACATTCATTGGCTGGACCAACATGAAAAATACGCTTTTTTAATGCTTTTTGAACATAAGAAACAACATTAAGAAACATTTTAAATGAGTGTGGCAAGCCATTTTAGAGATTTTAGGGTAACATGTCCTGTCCTGGGCCTGATATAACAATTTTCTATCCATACAGAGGGGGCATACTTTAAATGTATTGAAATTAATAAAAAATCTTTGAGTAAACTTCAAGTATCATTTGAGTATCTCATTGCCGGGCAGAGTGTCCTGGTTTTCGGTAATCAAAATATGGTCACCCTAGGCAAACCCAACTCTGGTGTTTGTATCTAAAACTCTGATCTGGTCTCATCTGACCATTCAAACCTAGTTCCATTTAACATCTGGCAAAAGGATCAAACATTTGAGTTTGTTGTTTGATCACAACGTGTAAAGGGTTCACAGGCCCACCCACTATGATGACTAGGCCCCCTCCAGTTTATTATACAAATATAATAATATTTGTTAAATAACAGTTGCTTAAATTATTTTAACGTAATTACAAAATTATATTAACATCTCAAATACTAAAATAAATCAAATGTTTTTTGGGGTATTTTTACAGTCTAAGGCTTTTGCATAATGTTTGATGAGTTTGATTGACAGCTGTGTCAGGCTGTCTCATGCATGTCGCATGGCTCGCGCCTGTGAGTTAATAAAGTGTGTTTACCAATTCACTTAGCCTATAATTTGCATTTATGTGATAAACACCGGCGATGCAAAATTCTATAAAAAGGACTTTTAAAAACTTGCATTAACATGGGAGAGAACCCATCCATCAGGCCACAAGTAACAGTAAGACTTTTCAATTCCAAGCGCTCATTCTGTAAAGCCGGGACCACGCCATCAGTGTCTGTTAGTTAGTTGTGATAGTGTAGAGGTAAGGTGCATGGTACAAAGTTTTGACGCAAGGTTCGAATCCGCCTTTTGCCAAACTCGCTGTACTTCCTTTTCCCACCTCATATAAGATCGGAAAGGCGTTTATTTTCAATTAAAAATAAAGAAAATATTTAAAAAGGGGAAATAAAGTGTCTAAAGTTAGTTGTAACCGCTGCTAGTGTTTTGTATGTGGACAGGTTGCAGCTACAGTTTTGGTTTATGTTGACAGTGACAGTGAACCCCCCAAAATCAGGCTCATATAAATGACAGGAAACATGATTCCTGGCTGCATGTCAAATATCCATGGATTACTGGATCCTTGATAAGTTGTAAGGGACACTATCGAGTCCAACCTTTAGTTTAAACTGATTAAATTGATAAAAATGGTTCGCTTTACTCACGTCTTTGCAGTTTCCCCTATTAAATCCAGTCACAGAACAGCTCTTCTGCCACTCAATGCAATACTGTCAATGCAATACCCTCTATAGAGACAGAGCGTATTTAGGCCACGCCCACCGGGGGGGGGGGGGGGGCACAATCCAACGCTCTCCATTGACTTTGGATTGCGTGAGGCTGCATCCTTGTCATTTAGGACTTATCAGAACAATGTCTAAAAGCGGATATGTGACAAAGTGTAGGCTACAGCAAACAAGCTAAAAAACACAGAAATAAGTTTTTATAACCTGTCGACCCAAAAAAACGAGAGTTTAAGGAGACAAAAGTGGATAAAGACAGTAAAACGTGACGCTTAAGCAGGAAGAATGGGTAAATTTTGAGATCCTGACACTCAGTATGTCTCAGTATGCCTATGTGTGCAGTAAACATGTTGTCACTGTCAAGTCAAATATCCAAATGTCAGTTTTATATATTATATTTCCTGTCGCTGATAACGTTCCCCTCTAGTGGGTGTAGTTCTCAGTGTAAAATAACGTATAACGCGCGCGACCGCCCACTCCGCGTTGACGTAATTTTTGCCGCACACACCCTTGCGCTCTTGCAGACGCGTCGAGTATAAACAAGGCTTCACGCTCTGTCTCAATGGCCTGTATCCACTTTTTTGTCCTTAAACGTTCGTTTTTTGGGTCAATAAAAAACTTCTGGGTTTTTGGTTGTGGATTTTGCTTAGCTTGTTTGCTGTACACTTTGTCACATATCCGCTTTTAGACATTGTTCTGTTTTTTGATATAAGTCCGAAACGACAAGGATGCCGCTTCACGCAATGCAAAGTCAATGGAGAGCGTTCGATTGTTTTCCCCCCCGGTGGGCGTGGTCTTCAGATTATGACACGTGTCGCTCTGTCTCTATTGGTGGATCTCATGTGAGTGACAGGTTGCCCCGCCCTCGCACCAGTAAACACTTCATCAGAGAAGAGATGCCACTGCAAGAGGGAGGGAAACTTATTTTGATTCAAGATGAAGAGGCACATGAATTTAAAACCATAATGATGTGCACGGGTGAATTATTTATAATAAACACAGCAATATTCCATTAAAAAAAACGAAACAAGAATTGTCCGTTTTGTTTTCATGGGTTAAATGTGAGACTGGCTTGCCATATCACGCGAGTGTTTGAAGCAGCCGTTCACTAAAATAGCGTTCGCGAGCAGTGACGAAAACGATGACATCACTCTAACGTCACGCGTTTCCCCGTAGCGATAATCATGGCGGATCAACAATTCAACAACTTTCTCTGGTGAGTAAAGACTCCGAGTTCGCGTGCACACCGTTTCATGCAGATTATACTCGCTCCTTGGTCGTTATTATAGTGCAGATGTGTGCTTGCATCAGTCGCAGCTGTTATTGTTTGTTTGTGAGATGTGTGTTCTGAGTTAGTAAACACGGTTAAATCTATTAAAGCACGCGCTGTTAATCTCTTTAGTCGTGCAGATCTGTTTTAAAGTAACTAAACACAACGGAGGTTAGCCTATTTCCTGAAAAGTCTGACGGCTTGTGAAAATATTCTGTGTTTTGTCGGTAAATAGATTTTGCGATGGTAGATTGCGCCAGCAGGGGTTTATAGTTTAATGTAAGATATTAATAGTCATTCGAACAAATGAAATGTGTCTGGGTGACATACAATGTCCTCTGAACTATTGCAACATAACCCTCTTCACAGTTTAAAACAAACACAAATAGAGCTGTTTGCAATAAAGTTATTGGTCATTTCTTCGTTAGAACAAAGGCAAGATATGAAATGTCAACTGTGTTTTTAAAATTAGATGCTTTTAATGTCTAGTGTTCTTGATTTATTTGATCAGGCTACTGATTTATTAACATTGTCCTACACAGTGCAGTTTCATAAACCTAAACATCTAAATTAATATGGATCGGTGCATTGCGGATATGTTTTGCATTTTATAATCATTCATATTTTTAAAGCGTTAATTTGAGGAACAAACTTTAGCATGGCCTTTTTGAGCTTAAGGCACACATAATATCTAATGCAAACACATATTGTTATATTTTATTATATGTTACCCTGGACCACAAAACCAGCCATAAAGGTACATTTTTTGAAATTGAGATGTATACATCATCTGAAAGCTGAATAAATAAGCTTTCCATTGATGTATGGTTTGTTAGGATAGGACAATATTTGGAACGATCTGAAAATCTGAGGGTGCAAAAAAATCGAAAGATTGAGAAAATCTAAGTCCTTAGCAATGCATATTACTATAATACATTTTTATAAATATTTACGGTAGGAAATGTACAAAATATCTTCATGGAACATGATCTTTACTTAATATCCTAATTATATTTGGGAAAATTGATCATTTTGACCCATACAATGTATTGTTGGCTATTGCCACAAATATACCCGTGAGACTTACGTCTGGTTTTGTGCTCCAGGGGCACATATAATATATGCACAATATTAGATATTGTGCCATTATGACATTGAATTGTTTGTTCTCATTTTGCAAGCCTAACATTGCGATTGCATTACATGTGTGATGCAGAGAGAAATGAGGAAGAACGATTGCATGTTACAGACTAATGAGTGTTTCTGACACGTCGGATCAGCAGGAGCTGCTCAGACCTGCTCCACAGGTTTCTGATGTCAGAACAATGAACCAGAACAGAGCAGTTCAACCCAACATAGTTGCACAGTTACTCTCCGAGAGAGAACAGGTGGATATCGCTGCGCCTCATGCAAAATGGGTGAGAAATGCGTCAGTCTTGGCTGCGAGTACTGTGTAACTTGCATTACTGGTATGGTGTGGGCAAACCATCTGACCGTCAAACACTGCCAGGGCAGAAGCGTTGTGTTCTTCAGAACAGTTCGAACATGTAGAATAACAGTCACGATCTGGGCTTTAATGCTAGATTCTCTCCTCTAACAGATCCTGACTGATATCTGTCACCATCTGCACTTCTGCTCTCCTTAACGGCAAACACTTGATTAATGTTTCTCACACAACAAAAACATTGGGTGTTTTCAGGGCTTGCATAGTTTTTTCCCACGGTGCACCTGTGCTCTTAAGTTGAAAAACTTCAGGGGCGCAACTAACTATTTCTGCATTTATATATAAAACACACTGTAACAGATTTGGCCACACTAGTGTTAGTTTAGTATCACTGAGATACTATATAGTTTCTGTTAATATTTTGAATTCAATTTAATTCTGCTTTCATTTTAATTTGAGTTAAAAGTTATAGTATTTCTCTTGTTTTTTTTATTATTACTTTTCAAAATGTCTGTATAGTTTTTATTCATTTTATTTCAGTTTTAGTTTGGTAGATCAGGTTAATGAAACTAAATAAAAATAAGAAAAGTTTAAGTTTTTTATATTTTATTTTATGTCAGTTAACATTTATTTATTCAAAGTAAAGAGATTTTTATGGTCGAGTTTTTGTTAGCCACAATAACACTGATACTAGTAATAATGTGTCAAATAATGTTCTTAGTCTTTCCTGTGATCGGGCGTCCCAGACAGAAGCTACAATAGTTTACTTTAAATTAAATTAAAATAAATTACATACAGTTTGTGTAATCAAATAATAACCTGGGTGTAAATTGGACACACAGCGTGACTTTTATTTAATAAACAAGCCCAAAATGAGGCAATTGATGCCAGTTTCGCTGGCTAGCCAGGTAAGTTTCTGTTTAGATTGCGGTAATCCTGGGTTTTAGGTACCATGATAGTGGCTTGGCTCTTAGCCTTGTTCATCGTCATAGTAACTTAACCTACTCAAGAGCAGGTTAGCTGTGGAGTTTATGTTATGGATTAGAGATCTTAAACTGCAATTAGACCAATCAGCTGTGAGCAAATTGACTTGTCTGATGCAATCACTCCCCAGTTTCTCTTGCTCCAAATTAAAAGTCGAATATTTATTGTCGGACTTTAATGATATAATGAATTCATGTGGCCTTAATCCATTACAGACAAGGAATTTTAGCTCATAAATGATTATTCATTTAGTTTAAATGAATATTATACACAGATAATATGTAACATGCTGTAGAAATAAGAGATAAAGCTTTAAAAATCTATCCTTACATGTTCGAGTCTCTAGCCTATACATGTATACATACATATACATATGATACACTGCTTTTTTGAGGTTTGCCCACTTACATAGCATGTAGAAGTCTGTAATTTTTACCATAGGTAAAATTTACATAGGTACCATAGGTAAAATTTCTAATAATTGCGCCAACAGTTGTTGCCTTCTCACCAAGCTGATTGCCTATTGTCCTATAGCCCATCCCAGCCTTGTGCAGGTTAACAATTTTATCCCTGATGTCCTTACACAGCTCTCTGGTCTTGGCCATTGTGGAGAGGTTGGAGTCTGTTTGATTGAGTGTGTGGAAAGGTGTCTTTTATACAGGGAACCAGTTCAAACAGGTGCAGTTAATACAGGTAATGAGTGGAGAACAGGAGGGCCTCTTAAAGAAAAACTAACAGGTCTGTGAGAGTCTGAATTCTTACTGGTTGGTAGGTGATCACATACTTATGTTATGCAAAAAAATTAAACCTTTAAAATCGGCAGTGTATCAAATACTTGTTTTGCCCACTGTAATTATTTTATGAAAAGACTGACCTTCTTTCTTTGATAAAGCAGAAAGCAGAAGTGTGTGCTTCTTCTAACATAATGCATTCATTTATTCTTATCATTATTATTAAAAAAAGAAATTCTCTGTTCTTTTGAATGATTACTTGTGAGCCGTCAAGGACTTATAGCTCTGAGCTTCTGACCTGTTACAGATGAAGTCTTTACCTTGTTTATAAGGCGTACGCTGCTGTTTTGGAGGGTTTTTGCTGCTAGTCACGTAGTCACATTACAAATACAATACCCATTTCAGAGTTGTCGGCACTAAACGAGAGCAATGGAAGTAGGAAATTGAGTTTTTTTTTTATTAACCGTATATAATATTTCATGGCTTGTATGATACTTGTCGTTAGAGTTTGGGCCTGAGATCAGTGTGTTTGTGAGCTCAGTGATGTCTTCTGTTCTCATGTTAGATTATTGCCTGCCGTGATGGAGCACGTTCAAGGCGCCTGGAAGAGCGCCAGTCATGGGTTTGGATGCAGAGACTCTGTGTTTGAAGATCCCTGCATGTCTCCCACCATTATCAATAACTTCCCATACCGGAGATTGTCAGATGACGGGAGAATCCCAGACTCTAAGGCGAGCAGCACAATCCGCGTCTACCTGCCCAACAAACAGCGGACTGTGGTAATAATACAATCATCCAACACCGTCTGTGAATGACGGATAAGGATTTGAAATGTGCAAAAAAAAAAAAAAAAATTGAATTTTAGGACTTTCTACACTTATTAGAGTATTGTGTATGTACTGATTTTAAGAATGTTATTAACCGTTTTTTTGGTAAACCAGATCTTTTTCCCCATGAAAATGTCATTCCTGGGGAATTTCCACCATTGTTGGCATATATAAATGTACTGATATCCTTAATCGGAGCTCAACAAACTGTCAGTGCTCGGAAAACTACATTTTAATCACAATTAATATAATCAATGTGGGATTTCATATAGACATGGGGTCATTTTTGGCTGATGATAACTCAAAATACAGAACAAAATCTGAACAAAGCTGAATTTTTTTTCCAATAAAGTAAATAAGATTTGTTTTATTCTTAACTCAACAAAATGTAGAATTGTGTAATCTAACACAGATATGGGTTAAATATGCTTCAGGATTACCATAAAAACCATCCTCATACAGTGGATATATACATTTTTTTTTAAAGGATTTTTAATTTCAAGATGTATCATTAATATGACGGTAAGTTAAATGTAGCCTTTGTAAAAATGTAAAGCAAAACATTAAATAAAAAAACGACTAGTATTTTCCAAGTTGACTAGTCTCGCACATCCCTCATAATAACTATGCCTAAAAGTTTACAAATATAAAAAAAAAAAGCTGGAAAATGTTTAAAAATGTTTTCCAATAAAGTAAATAAGATTTGTTTTATCCTTAACTCAACAAAAACAGAATTGTGTATTCTAACACACAGATATGGGTTACATTAATCGCCTGTGTCATTGTTAGACGGAAGGACAGGATTACCATAAAAAACATTCTCATACACTTTTCAAAATAATATTTTCATTTCAAGATGTAACATTACCACGACGGTAATTGAATAAAGCAAAACATTAAATGTGCAAAAACAATAGTAAACGACTAGTATTTTCCAAGTCTCCCAGCAGCAGAGCTATCATTTAATCCACTAGTCTCGCACATCCCTCATAATAACTGCCTAAAAGTGTACAAATATTAATTAAAAACTGGATTGTTATAGATATGTCATTCTGGATAACGGATGACCTAGGTTTTGTGTTATCCAGGAATGACAAAACAATGTTTTCTTTTTAATCAGGCACTAACTGAACCACCTGTGGAAAACACAACTATCATCACTTTAAGCTAATCTTTTAGATCAAATAGATTGTTTTTTCATATAAAAACATTATAAATGTTTTATTAGTGTTATCCAAAAGGACACATGATATTGCTAAAGTGCACCAGTGACAGAAAAGCTCAAAATATCAACATTTAGATTATGCTTACTGGCCTTTGCACATGTTCTCCTCCTCCTTTTTGATACACTATTATGTCACATGACATACCAAAATGAATTATGTCTGTTATCCAGGAATGACATTAGAGAGATCACTATTTGGAGACAAAAGTATTTTTGTCATAAAAATGTAAATAATCTAGTATCATTGAAAACATCAATACAATTATGCCCAAGTAGATTTTAAATATATTTATTCATATTTTCTACATTTTTGATGTATTTTTGTATTCAGATTTGAACCCGGAATGACATTTTGGGACTTTTGAGCGCAAGTTAAAGATGAATTATTTGTAATGAATACTCACATGAGGGGGAAGTTGAGTCATTTAATGTAGTGTATTTAAAAATGTATAGATTATGAATATGCTTTGGACACCAGAATTGACATGCCACGTCATTGACGCGAATGTTCATGATGAGCATGTGCATTTGAACATTTATCCTAGTTCAGTGCCTTGACTCATAGACGTGAGGCCGTTCACACCAGGAACGATTACTATAACAGTGGGAATTAAAATGAATATTAACGAATTCCAAACGCCGCTTTTGTGCCCTTGAAGGCCAACGAAACTGAATCGGAAGTCATCGTTTGTGGTCATGTGACCCAGCCTGGCGAATATCTTTATCGCTATAGTTATTGTCCTCGGTGTGAACGGGAATCTCCTTGATGTAAAAGCAGTTGTGCTCATCAATATAATGCTGATCATGTAACCTTCGCATGCATGTTCATACCTTTCTTTTCCATTGAAGTGATGAGAATTGTGTTGTAACAGGTGAATGTGCGACCGGGTATGACGCTGCGCAACTGCCTCATCAAAGCCCTGAAAGTCCGTGGCCTTCAGCCTGAATGCTGTGCTGTTTTCAAGCTTCATCGAGAACATACATTGTAAGTTGTGGCTTATGGTGAAAAATAGTAATAAAAATGCAATCCAATGAGACAGACTTCATACTGTGGTATAATTCACGGCAGTGTTTGCATGCAACTGTCAACGTGCCAATAAAGTGCCAGTGCCATCTTTTCACATTAAATGCTAATTCATTTGGTATTTTTGCCATTGACAAATAGAAAAAAACTATTTAATTGTGAAAACAGCGACGCAAAGTAATTACAATCATTGATAGGGCGGGGTATCGATACAGACGTCCGTTTCACAAGCACAAAATTCGATTCAGATTCATTGGGGAATACTTGAGATTTATGCTGCCTTCACGTGCTCTCGGAATTATCGTAATATACGAGTTTCCTAGGTAAACATTGCACATGAACGCCCTCACATTTTGAAACTTGAATGCAATGCGCTCGTAATCACGACTTCAGAAGTCGGAATCATCAAATTTCCAATAGCACGTGAAGGCAGCATTAATGTTGAATACAGCGATATCCTGGAGGAAAGGTTTATGTCTGTAATGACTTAAAATAATGTCCGAGCTCAAGCAGTTTTGCAGAGAGAATGTAGGATGATTGCAGTGACCAGAGCAAAGCTGATTGATGCATGCGACGCTATACAAAAGGTTAATTAGTTAATGCATTGACTAATATTAACTAACAATGCATTTGTTATAGTATTTAATCCTCATTGTAAGTTCATGTCAGCTCAGGTCCATTCAGTAATATTAACAGATACAACCTTTGTATTCGTAAATGTTCAAATTAAAGTCGGCATGAAAGGGAAGTTGCAGTAGTCTTTTCTTCTCTATTGTGCTGTATATCTGAGTGATAAGAAGAACAAATGTAGGGCGGGCTTGATTTTGTCTGTGGGGAATTTATTGGATGGTTGTGGTTTGCTATTGGTGGATCGCATGTGAGTGACAGTTTTCCCCGCCCTCGTCATCAGAGAAGAGATTCTGATTCAAGATTATTAAGCATCAACCAAGATTAATACAGTAAATGCTTTTCATTGTTAGCTCATGTTAACTAATGAAACCTTATTGTTACTGGTGCATCTGTTATTTTCTGTTTAATAACTGTAATAATCTAGGCTCAACTGTAATGCTGAATCTTGCCCCTGAATTTCAATGTAATGCTCTCTGAATGAAAACACAACATTGTTTTGTGCAGTAAGAAGGTGCGTATGGATTGGAGCACTGACCCTACCTCACTGGTGGGAGAGGAGCTGCTGGTGGAAGTCTTGGATCACGTCCCGCTGACCACGCACAATTTTGTGAGTTCCCAGAATGTGTTTGAATTGAACTGCTGTCATCTTTACAGCAGCTCTAACATCTGACCGTCCCCTTCACAGGTACGGAAGACATTTTTGAAGTTGGCCTTTTGTGACATATGTCAGAAGTTTCTTCTTCATGGCTTCAGATGTCAGACGTGCGGCTACAAGTTTCATGAGCACTGCAGCACCAGAGTGCCCACCATGTGTGTGGACTGGAGCAACATTCGCCAGCTCCTGTGAGTGTGCAAAACCACAGACACCAGCTTTATCACACTTGAAGGGCTTGCACATATCGGCAGTTGCATTAGTTGCTGAGACTAGTTTCTAGTGGTTTCTGGGTCTAGAAAAGAATGGTAGGTCTTGGAAAAGGCACAGATATACTTAAAAACCCAGTTTATACATGTTCTGTTATATTGTATCCATGCTGATTTTGTGTAATCGGATTACTTTTTTGATGTAACGTGTAAAGTAACACATTACAAGTAACATGCATTACATAATCAGATTACTTTTTTGATGAATCGTGTAAAGTGTAACATTACAAGTAACGTGCATTACATAATCGGATTACTTTTTTGATTTAACATGTAAAGTAACACATTACAAGTAACGCGCATCACGTAATCAGTTTACTTTTTTGATGAAACGTGTAAAGTAACGCATTATAAGAAAAGTGCATCACTTAATCGGATTACTTTTTATGTGACGTTTAAAGTAACACATTACAAGTAACTACATTATTTAATCGGATTACTTTTTAAAAATGTAACTTGTAAAGTAACGTGTATCACGTAATCAGATTACTTTTTTGATGAAACGTGAAAAGTAATGCATTACGTAATCGGATTACTTTGTGACATTTAAAGTAACACATTACAAGTAACGTGCATCACGTAATCAGATTACTTTTTTGAGGAAATGTGTAAAGTATAACATTACAAGTAACGTGCATTACATAATCGGGTTACTTTTTTGATGTAACATGTAAAGTAACAAATTACAAGTAACATGCATCACGTAATCAATTACTTTTTTGATGTAACCAAGTAACATGCATTACGTAATTTTTTTGATGTAATGTGTAAAGTAACACATTACAAGTAACGTGCATTATGTAAACGCATTACTTTTTTGATAACTTTTTTGATGTTACGTGTAAAGTAAAGCATTACAAGTAGTGTGCATTACATAATTGGATACATTTTTTTATGAAACGTTTAAAGTAATGCATTACAAGTAATGTGCTTTACGGAATCGGATAACTTTTTTGATGTAATGTATAAATTAATGCATTACAAGTAACATGCATTACGGAATCCGATTACTTTTTTGATGTAATGTGTAAAGTAACGCTTTACGTAATTACATTTATTTTTTGACGAAACGATTAAAGTAACACATTACAAGTAAAGTGCATTACGTAATCGGATTACTTTTTAATGTGACGTTTTAAGTAACACATTACAAGTAATGTGCATTATGTAATCGGATTACTTTTTTGACGTAACATGTAAAGGAACGCATTACAAGCAACGTGCTTTACGTAATCGGATAAATTTTTTGATGTAATGTGTAAAGTAATGCATTACAAGTAACATGCTTTATGTAATTGGATTACTTTTTTGATGAAACGTGTAAAGTAACGCATTACGCGTAACATGCGTTATGTAATCGTTTACTTTTTTTGATGAAACGTGTAAAGAAACGCATTACAAGTAACATGCTTTACGGAATCGGATTACTTTTTTAATGTAATGTGTAAAGTAATGCATTACGTAATTGGATAATTTTTTTGATGAACGTGTAAAGTAACGCATTATAAGTAACGCACATTACATAATCAGATTACTTTTTTGATGAAACGTAAAGTAAAACATTGCAAGTAACGTAAGTGGATTACTCTTTTGATGAAACGTATAAAGTAACGCATTACAAGTAACGTGCTTTATGAAATCGGATTACTTTTTTGATGTAACTTATAAAGTAACACATTTCAAGTTACGTGCTTTACGAAATCGCTTACTTTTTTGATGTGACTTGTAAAGTAACGCATTGCAAGTAACGTGCATTACGGAATCGGGTTACTTTTTTGATGCAAATACTGTCAACAGACAGAAAAATAACAAATTTCACCATGTTTTTAGGAGTAAAATGTTCTATAAAACAGGTTCAGTAACATGTTGGCAGGCTGAACAGGCTGCTTTCCTCTATTTAAATGAAGATGGACATGTGCATATGGTTCACAAGAAGTCTCACAGAGTTTTGCATAGAGGCCCTCATACTGTGTTGTAGATGTCTATCAATGATAATCATGTAAAGCACGGTACAAAGGTCCATTCTTCTGCTGCAGAATTCATCACAAAGATGAAAAAACAAACTTAAACTTTTGCTTTAAGATTGCACCAAGGGAAAACCTTCATTGGTCCATCTTTTAGAAATTAGTTATTAGTTATTTTTCCAGGCTGTTCCCGACTCCTGGAGAGAACGGCACTCCGTCACTCCCGCCCCTCTCGGCCCGTCGGATGCAAAACTCTAAATTCTCCTTCAGGTAAATAGAGTCTGTGTCTATATTTAGCTCAGATGAAGTGAACTGACCCGACAAGTCCAGCGTTCCTCTGATAATCAGAGCATGTCATGACGCCGCCTTCTTTTTCTTTTCTTTTTTGTTCCTTGTATTCGGGGTACTTGATTACTGAAGTTCCTTGTATCAGTGAATTTTTTTTGTAGTTATGTTAATATTTTTTATTTTATTTTTATATTTATGTAAGTTTAGTTATGTACTTTTGTCATTTTTATTATTTTTTTTATTTATTAAATATTGCTATTTAGGTTTAATTTTTTTTTTTCAGTTTCAGTTTTAGTTTTTAATTTATTTCCAGTTAACAATTTTAGTGCTTCAACTTATAATGCAACATTTCTAATTTTCATTTAGTTAAAGTTTTTCAGCTAATATTTACACTTTTTTTTAGATATTTTTTTTTCAGCTAATATTTACACTATTTTATTTAATCTTTGTCAATTAACAGAAATGTTTTAGTAGTTTTAGTTGGAGATAATAACCCTGACGTGTTAATACATTTTGAGTGATTGTTTGATCATTTGGTCAGCTATACCAACTTTTTAAATCTGAAAATTGTACATGATGTTCAAATGTTTCACTATATATAACTGTAAGCTATAGGTTTATATTTGCCCATTTAGTGCTGAAATAATTGACTTTTGGAAGTTCAAAATTTTGTGGAGATTTGATTATCACAGAAAATAATTTTGTCTCTCAGTTCTTTAGGTATTTGTGACTAACACACAAGTAGCCATTAATTAACATTTCCAAAACCATTAAATACACATTGTTTTAAAATTATATCACATTGCGATTACGTTTTTGATGCTTTTGATTACAAGTAACATGCGTTACGTTATGGGATTACTTTTTTATGTTACGTGTAAAGTAACACACTACAAGTAACGTGCATTACATAATCGGATTGCTTTTTTGATGTAACATATAAAGTAACACATTACAAGTAACATGCATTATGTAATCGGATTACTTTTTTATGTAACGTGTAACGTGTGATGTAATGTATAAAGTAGCGCATTACAAGTAATGTGCATTACATAATCAAATTACTTTTTTGATGTAACATGTAAAGTAACTCTACAAGTAACTTGCATTACGTATTCGGATTACTTTTTTGATGTAACGTATAAAGTAACACTACAGGTAACGTGCATTACATAATCGGATTACTTTTTTTATGTAACGTATAATGTAACATGCGTTATGTAATCGTATTTCTTTTTTTATGTAACGTATAAAGTAACACACTACAAGTAACATGCATTACATAATCGGATTACTTTTTTGATGTAACGTATTAAGTAACACACTACAAGTAACATGCGTCACTTAATCTGATTACTTTTTTGATGCAAATACTGTCCACAGACAGATAATAATTTTGATTACTTAAATCACTTTAGATATTTGTGACACTAACACACAAGTAGCCATTAATTAACATTTCCAAAACAATTAAAATACACGTTGTTTTAAAGAAGTATCATGAGACATGAGACTAATCTGATCTTGTCTTGTGAACTTGCATCCAGTTTTTCAACGTCATGTTCATGATATCAAGCAATTTAGTAACTTTCACCTAAAATGTGCACTGATTCTCAACACAGAAAAAATACATTCACAGAAATACATGATTATTTTTTTAAATGTTTTTTTTTGCCAATCAAGATTTAATCTAATGTACTGAAATAGCCTTCTTTTAGTCTATCCTACATTTCATTCTAAAACATTTTCATATTTAGTAAATCCTGTAATAAAGTTTAATGTTATAACGAGACGAAAGAAGCAACTGCACACGGACTGATCTGAGTCTGACATAGAAACCCTTCTCCAGTCCCTATCACAGATACTCCACGCCGAATGCTTTAAACTACATCACTCCCATGCCGTCCGCTGGCGTCTCGCTCAGTCATAAAGTGTTGTCCACATCCACGCCCAACGTCCACATGACGAGCACCACACAGCCAGTCGACGAGGCTGCTTATCAGGTGAAACACCACTGCTCGCTTCTCTATTCTCACTTCATCATTACCTTTCAGAGCCAGATTTACTCAACAGGGCAAATGAGACACAATCCCATAGAAGAGCTGATAGGAATGGAAAGTTCTTGTCTATCAAGACAAATTTTATAATGAATGGGTTAAGACATGCTTTGTTTGGGCGTTAAATACTACCACAAACACCAGTAAACTGACGAGCATTAACCTTAGTAAATCATCTTGCATGATTTATTTAAATGCTCTCCTCCCATGAATATTGCATCTGAAAGGTAAACTCCTACAAATGCATATGCCATATGCAAATGCCATAAGGTTAGCCGCAGAAATAACTGTTTCCATCGCTCATTTCTCACAGTAGTATTTAACGCTCATCAAGCTGTTAGTAAATCTGTCTCTCAAACTATTACAGTGTCTTCTCCCAAATATTTGCATATGTTAAAACAGTACTTTCCTCTTTATTCACAGGAAGCCTTAGGGCGTGATGAATCAGGTAAGGGCTTTTCCTGACATTATCCTAAGATTTCATAGAAAAGCTATAAGGCTGAAATCGTTCTTTGTCACATTCGTTCACAGGAAGCCCTCATAATCAAAGCCCGACCGAGTGGCCCAAAACCCCAGCTCCGGCTCACAGGGAGAAAGCACCTTCAACCAACGCTCAGGAAAAAAGAATCGTAAGCATCGCTTTTCTGTAACCTTTGTCTGAGTAATCAGAAGCCAAATCCTGACATTACCATCAGATTAGTTTCTTGCCACTCTACACTCTTAGAGAGAAAGTTCAATGTTGTTCTTAATAGAACTCTAGGGTTCTTAAATATTTCATATTAGGAGAATAAGGTTCCATATAGAGTGTGGTTTAAAGGTGATTTCACTGGGTTCAAACATGAGCTGGTTTGTTCATTGGTCCCCAGCGTCCGCGAGAGAAGAGAGATTCCAGCTACTACTGGGAGATCGAAGCCAACGAGGTGCTTCTGCTTTCCAGGATCGGCTCTGGCTCCTTTGGCACCGTTTACAAAGGGAAGTGGCACGGTAAGAGTTCTCATCACCATTTTAAGGTAGGGTGACCACCTGTCCCGCTTTGCGTTGTACCGCACAGCATTTTCACCCCTTGTCCCGCATGTCGCATATTGAGAAAATGTCCCGCATTTTCACCAGTCTGTTGATTTTTAATGATCATATTGAGAAAACATGCATGCGTTCTATTGCCTTTTTAAGAAAGCATTTTATTTATTATTTTCGCGGCATCGTTTTTCACCTATTTTTAACAGCGCTTCGTCAGAAGTAACATCCCGCCTTACACAAATATACAAAAGCCGTTTTTTTTAAACCATATCCAATGGTTGAAAAGAAAGGAGTAAACACGGTCACTAGTAGGTTGTGACAGCTGTCAATCAAAATGTGGAGCGGTGATTCGTTCCATGTGTTCCCTGTCAGAAAACGAATGGATAGTTCTGTATATAAATTTATATATGTATATAAAAAAATTAAATAAAAACTACAGTTCCCCCCCAAAAAAAAAAAAAAAAAAAAAAAATATATATATATATATATATATATATATATATGATTAACTAATTTAATGTTGTTTTATTTGTTTCATTATTCATTTAGTTGGATTTTAGTTGCACTTGGTCAGAACTGTTTCAAAAGTAATTATCTGCATGATGCCTGCTGCCTTTTGGCTCAGTGATGATGAATTTATTATACAACAGTTTCAGGTTATGTTTTAGTGTTGGTAACATGTCCCACATTGTCCCACACAAACTTAGTAATCGTCCCACATTTGGTTTGTTTGATGGTGGTCACCCTATTTTAAGGGTACACCGATCTGACATAACATTATTGTTATGACAGGTGAAGTGAATAACACTTATTATCTCTTCATCACAGCACCTGTTAGTGGGTTAGATATATTTGGCAGCAAGTGAACATTTTGTCCTCAAAGTTGATGTGTTAGAAGCTGGAAAAAGGGGTAAGCGTAGGGATTTGAGAGAGTTTGACAAGGGCCAAATTGTGATGGCTAGAAGACTGGGTCAGAGCATCTCCAAAACTACAGCTCTTGTGGGGTGTTCTAGGTCTGCAGTGGTCAGTTTCTATCAAAAGTGCTCCAAGTTAGGAACAGTGGTGAACCAGTGACAGGGTCATGGGCGGCCAAGGCTCATTGATGCATTTGGGGAGCGAAAGGCTGGCCCGTGTGGTCCGATCAAACAGTCGAGCTACTGGAGCTCAAATTGCTCAAGAAGTTAATGCTGGTTCTGATAGAAAGGTGTCAGAATACATAGTGCATCGCAGTTTGTTGCGTATGGGGCAGCATAGCCGCAGACCAGTCAAGGTGCCCATCCTGACCCCTGTCCACTGCCAAAAGTGCCAACAGTGGGCATGTGAGCATCTTAACTTGACCACGGAGCAATGGAAGAAGGTGGCCTGGCCTGATGAATCACGTTTTCTTTTACATCACATGGATGGCCGGGTGCATGTCTTACCTGGGGAACACATGGCACCAGGATGCACTATGCGAAGAAGGCAAGCCGGCGGAGGCAGTGTGATGCTTTGGGCAATGTTCTGCTGGGAAACCTTGGGTCCTGCCATCCATGTGGATGTTACTTTGACACGTACCACCTACCTAAGAATTGTTGCAGACCATGTACACCCTTTCATGGAAACGGTATTCACTGGTGGCTGTGGCCTCTTTCAGCAGGATAATGCGCCTGCCACAAAGCAAAAATGCTTTAGGAATGGTTTGAGGAGCACAACGAGTTTGAGGTGTTGACTTGGCCACCAAATCCCCAGATCTCAATCCATCTGTGGGATGTGCTGAACAAACAAGTCCGATCCATGGAGGCCCCACCTCGCAATTTACAGGATTTAAAGGATCTGCTGCTAACATCTTGGTGCCTGATAGTAGAGCCCTGCATTTCTGCCCGAGCCTGACGGGCCCCAGCTTTTTTAAGCCCCTAAGGCCGGGCTTCGGGTCAATTTTCACGTCATACCACAAACACGGGCCGGGCTTCTGGCCTTTTTTAGGCTTCTCCTTCGTTTTATATTTTAGACATTCATTAATTAAAAGAAACAATGAGATATGCTGCGCTGGTGGAAACAACATGAAACCATGATACCGTGACTGTCAAGACTGGCTTGCACTGTGTTTAGATTATGGCGCTATGCAACACGCATCGCTGCAAATGAGTAAAGCAAGCCAACACACAAACTGCCGCAAGTGAAACTGAAAATAAGTCTTATAGATGCTCAAAAACACAATCATCTTCATTCAAACTAATGAGACTAAATGCTCTCAGTGCTTAGGTCGCTCGTTCTCATATTGCAGGCTTTGATGTTGAAATGAGCTGATGAATAAAATGCAGCTCATATCTGTTGCTTTCGTTGACGTGAACTCCGTTAAATGTGCATATAGCATTTATATTCATTTTGCAAGAGGTGTAAGGTAAGACAACCTGCATGTTTTATTATTATTATTTGTTAAGATTGTGTAGCCCGTTTCACTTGTGAGCGCCGTAGCGAGCAGCATCAGCCTGCCTCAGCTTGTCAAAAATGCATTTTTACTGTGGTGGTGGTGGTGATACTAAGCTAAACGTTTAAACTAACATTGTGATGCTTTAAGTGTTTTATAGATTTTATTATAAGCAAGACAAGTCCAGTGTTGATTTGAGAGGCTAAATTGATCAAACGTGGGTAATTCACTGTCGGCCGCCGGCCGCTAGGTCGTCACTTTAAAAACAAAAACTTTAATTTAACAAACAAAAAAATGCTTCAAACATTTTTTCTAAATTAACTTAATAAAGAAACTAAACGAAATATAACTACTTTGACATTAAAAACAAAACTGAACTATTTTAATGGCTGCAACAATGTGTAATAGGGAGGATGAAGAAAAACACACAAAAAAACACGGGCTCCACTCGGACTCGGGCCAAGAATTTTGATAAGCTGTCAGACACGTCTTGGGCCAGGGCTGGGCTAGGGCCTAGATGTGAGGCCCGTGCAGGGCTCTACCAGATACCACAGCACATCATGCCTCGATGGGTTAGCAAAAGCGGGACCAACACAATATAAGGAAGGTGCTCCTAATATCATGTCTGATCGGTGTGTGTGTGTGTGTGTATATACATATAACTGAGGAAAATATTTTATTGTAAAGTTGAGTATTTGTTTGATAATTTTAAAAATCCTTCTTGTTTATATATTGTATTGAGTTGTAATGTCTTTCCAGGTGATGTTGCTGTGAAGATTTTAAAGGTGACGAATCCCACACCAGAGCAGTTACAAGCCTTTCGCAATGAAGTGGCTGTTCTCAGGTAAACCAACAGAAAGACCCAAGTTACATGATTCCATTATTCCCAAAAATTTGTTTAGCCACTGTAATGAGCTCTTTCTCTAATCTTTCCACGGACGTTGTTTCTGTGTTGTTGTTTCAGGAAGACGAGGCACGTTAATATTGTTTTGTTTATGGGATACATGACCAAGGCAAACCTGGCCATCGTGACGCAGTGGTGTGAAGGAAGCAGCCTCTACAAACACCTGCACGTGCAAGAGACCAACTTCCAGATGTTTCAGCTGATTGACATCGCTAGACAGACGGCGCAGGGCATGGAGTGAGTGTTCGGATCCACAGTTTCCCCTGACTAAAGCAGTGTCTAAAACACACCAGACCTAAACCAACGCTTCTCAACTGCAGGGTTGCAACCCTAAATTATGTTATTTGCTAAATGCAAATGGTAACATGTAACTAACCAAATAATCCTCTATGATTCAGATAGGAAAATGAACAGGCTTATCATTAACATTTAACATTCAAAACTACATACATCAGTGTGTTTGTTGTTGATATCGAAGGCTGTGCATATTAACAAATTCAACAGTAATTTGCAATTAATTCATGAGTTGCTCACTAGAAGCTAGTGAACTTAACAAAGTAAAAGCAAATGCATCACAAATTACACTAAATACAGATTTAATTGAAATTCAAGAAATATTTAGAAGCTGAAATTGTCAGTATTTCAATTCATCCCATGCCATTGTTAGTAATTTTGCTTCCGTTCATGATAATTAGAGCTTCATGATTAATCGTTAAAAGATGGCAATCTCTTATTCCTAAATGACAGCGATTCGGCTCTATCCGAATCAGTCTGATCACAGCGAACAACCACAGCCCGGGTAGTCGTGGAGGCAAAAAATCGGGCCTGTGAGGAGTTCGGTGAGGCCATGGAGAAAGACTATCGGTTGGCCTCAAAGAGATTCTGGCAAACCATTCGACGCCTCAGGAGGGGAAAGCAGTGCCCTACCAACACTGTTTACAGTGGAGATGGGCAGCTGTTGACCTCAACTGGGGATATCGTCGGGCGGTGGAAGGAATACTTCGAGGATCTCCTCAATCCCACCGACATGTCTTCCGTTGAGGAAGCAGTGGCTGGTGAATCGTCCATCACCCGGGCTGAAGTCATCGAGGTAGTTAAAAAGCTCCTCAGTGGCAAGGCACCGGGGGTGGATGAGATCCGCCCTGAGTACCTCAAGTCTCTGGATGTTGTGGGGCTGTCTTGGCTGACACGCCTCTGCAACATCGCATGGCGGTTGGGGACAGTACCTCTGGACTGGCAGACCGGGGTGGTGGTCCCTCTTTTCAAGAAGGAGGACCGGAGAGTGTGTTCCAACTATATCACACTTCTCAGCCTCCCCGGGAAAGTCTATGCCAGGGTACTGGAGAGGAGAATTCGGTCGATAGTGGAACCTTGGATTCAGGAGGAACAGTGTGGATTTCGTCCCGGTCGTGGAACACTGGACCAGCTCTATACCCTTTCCAGGGTGCTGGAGGGTTCATGGGAGTTTGCCCAATCAGTCAACATGTGTTTTGTGGATTTGGAGAAGGCATTCAACTGCGTTCCTCGTGGCATCCTGTGGAGGGTGCTCTCGGAGTATGGGGTTCCGGGGTCCCCTGCTTAGGGCTGTTCAGTCCCTATACGACCGGAGCAAGAGCTTGGTTCGTATTGCCGGCAGTAAATCAGACCTGTTCCCGGTGCATGTTGGACTCCGGCAGGGCTGCCCTTTGTCACCGGTTCTGTTCATAATTTTTATGGACAGAATTTCTAGGCGCAGCCAAGGGCTGGAGAGTGTCCGGTTTGAGGACCATACGATTTCGTCGCTGCTTTTTGCGGATGATGTTGTCATGTTGGCCTCCTCAGACCAGGACCTTCAGCGTGCACTGGGACGGTTTGCAGCCGAGTGCAGCTGAGGTGGCTCAGGCATCTATTTCGGATGCCTCCTGGACGCCTTCACAGGGAGGTGTTCCAGGCACGGCCCACCGGGAGGAGGCCCCGGGGAAGACCTAGGACACGCTGGAGGGACTATGTCTCCCGGCTGGCCTGGGAACGCCTCTGGGTTCCCCCGGAAGAGCTGGAGGAAGTGGCTAGGGAGAGGGAAGTCTGGGCGTCTCTGCTTAGACTGTTGCCCCCGTGACCCGGCCCCGGTCAAGCGGAAGATGATGGATGGATGGATAGATGGACTAGTTGAATCATTCATTTTGGAGATTCGTTCAAAAACGCTGATTCATCCAGTAATGAAACAAGTGAAGTCTTTGAGTGAGTCATTGAATTGTTCACTCTAGAGATTCATTCAAAAACATTGTGAAGTCTTTATGAGTGAGACAAACCGATTAAAATAATAATTCAAATTATGTAAGTAATAAACATTTTGTCAGAACCTCTAGTAAATTACATTTTATTCTGTTGTCTGTTCAGAATTGTGGGAGAATCGTTATCTCCATTTTAATAAAAAAAACAGGGTTCCCACGGGTCCTTGAAAGTTTGTGAATCTGAAAAAAATGTCAAGGCCCTGGAAAGTTTTTGAAAATAAACACACGTAGATACAAGTCCTTTAAAATAAGTGCTTGAATTTATTTTGTGCAAGTTTTCTGGAAAAGATTCCATATTGTTCCCTCCGGTTCGCAAGTGTTATTTCGCCAACACTTCATGGCCTGTGCATACTAGCTTGCTTGATTTACGTTGGTTACAGGCATTTACGCGTTATGCTAAGTGTTTCCCGCATGAGGTACTTTGTGTTGTGCGTTGCCACGACGTTCACGTGCGCATGAAACTATAAAGATGGTACCTCAGCGTTATCAGAGCTTACACCGAACACAAATGTGTTCAGTCAATGACTGTAAATTGTGTTCAATAGTCATAAAACATTTGTGATAATCTGTTGCCCAAATATTTTATTTAATGTAATGTTGAATTGCTTTGCTTGTTAAGATAATGTAAACCCATGAGGCAAGAAAAACTTAAAGCATATTCATAAATATTAAAACTTCTGGTTACATGAGCCTAAGCTCTTTTTAATCAAATCCATGCAAAAGTGAATATCAGATCATTTTAGAATACAGTATAGGATGTACCGAATATTCTTCAGATCTATGCAAAACAGAAATATGACAAATAAAATATCAGATCCCTGCAAAAAAAGCATTTTTTCTCATTTATTTTTTGCCCATATGACATAGTTGTGTTTGACACATGAAAACTGACTGTATCTTACAAGGAAACACAATGTAACCTCGCTCTCACTTGAGTGTGTCCCACATTAAGTCCTTGAATTTGAGGGTGTTGGACCTGGAAAGTCCTTGAAAGGTCCTTGAATTTGAAGTTAACCAAAGGTGTGGGAACCCTGAAAAAAATTGTGATTCTCAATTTCTCCAGAATTGTGCATCTCTAATGCTAATATTAATAACTTTTGTAGGATGAGCATTTTTGGTTCTGTGTTGGGATGCCACTTAAAATGTAATAAAATGAAAACCAACTAAAACCCGAAAATATACTCTACTGTTCAAACGTTTGGGGCCAGTAAGATGTGTGTGGTTTAAAAAAAAAAAGAGAAATTCATAATCTCCAGCAAGGATGCATTAAACTGATCAGAAGTGACCGCAAAGACATTTATAATGTTACAAAATATTCTATTTCAAACAAATGCTGTTCTTTTAAACTTTCTATTCATCAAAGAATCTGGAAAAATAAAATGTATCAGTTTCCACAGACATAAGAACTGTTTTCAACACTGATAATTATCATACATTTTTTGTTGAGCATCAAATAATCATACTAGAATGATTTCTGAAGGATCATGTGACACTGAAGACTGGAGTACTGATGCTGAAAATTCAGCTTTGATCACAGGAATAAATTACACTTTACTATATATTCACATAGAAAACTGCTGTTTTTCACTGGAGTAATATTTCACTGTTTTACTGTATTTTTGAGCAGAAGAGACTCTTTAAGAAACTCAAATCTGTTGAATGGTAGTGTATATGATTATTGTTTCATTTGATAGATTCAGGCAGCTCTTCTCTCGAGTATTTTGGTGTGTGTTTGTTGTAATGTAACGGTGTTCTGTCAGTGTTTGACAGTATATTTTCAGTAACAGATTCACGTTTTGAGCGCATGACACCATTAGCTATTCATAGAAATGCAACCAGGTTTAAAAATAGAAGAAAATAGGCTGGTGTTTACATGTAAACTCAGAGGTGGTTCTGTCAGTTAACGCCTGTGCTGATAATGCCTAACGTACAGAATATATAGAATTAAAATGCTCTCTAATAACTCTTCATATCTTCTCTTCTAGTTACCTACATGCAAAGAATATCATCCACCGTGACATGAAGTCAAACAGTATCTTTTACCAACATTCTCGTATTTCTTATTTTTGCAGCATGTTTTGGTTTGTTTTTGTGCAGATATGAATATAGTGGTCATAAAATTCCTTAACGGGCGCTCAGATATCTTCCTGCATGAAGGGTTGACGGTGAAGATCGGTGATTTCGGTCTGGCCACAGTCAAAGCGCGCTGGAGCGGCTCCCACCGGGTGGAACAGCCGTCGGGGTCTGTCCTCTGGATGGTGCGTCACCTCAGATACATACATACATACATACATACACACACCATGTGTTACTCTGTGCTTACAGTATCAGTGTGTGAACACTAGTGGAGATGCTGTCGTTTGTCACACTTGACAATACAGTTCCATTTAACAATGAACAACCCTTCTACAGCATTTATTACAATTGGTCAAAATTCATTTCAACATTTACTAAAGCATTTTTAAAATCAACTTAATACACTGTGAACTAACATGAACTTATAATTGAACAGTTGTACATTTACTAACATAACAAAGATGAACTGGATAAGTAAAGTTAGATGGCAAACTTTGATGTTGGCTTGACCGATTTGAAGGTTTAAAATAACTTTAAAAAGCTTGACGTTTGAAGGTTTTACTCAGAGCAAGTAAAAAATGTTACTAGCATGTAGGGATGAAACGATTACCGGTTTCACGATAAACCACGATAAAATTTAGTGACGGTTAGTAATATCGTATAAAATTTTATTATCATTAAAACCGCGTGTGATTATCACGGTTGTGAAAACTCGCGGTAAATCTTGTCCAGTCAGCGTCAGTCTGGCGCACCGCTGTTTTCTGAATGAGGAGATATGGCAGAAAGCAGTGACAGCACTCGGGGGATTGTTCTGCCTTCTAAAAGGACCAAATCTGAGGCGTGGTCATATTTTGGCTTTTACAAAAATCCTGAGGGAAACTTAATCTAAGATGGTCACCCTGTCTGCAAACATGCCAGAAGAAAGTCCCTGTAATAGGGAAAACACTTAAAAACTACGAACGCAAGGCAAGTGGACTTTGACCTCAATACCAAACCTACGTCTGGGAAATAATAACGTGAAGCGAACGAACAAATTCAGACAAGACTAGGGTGACATTTAAGGGATAATAATCAGGGTTTGACATTAACAACCGCCATTTGCGAGTGTAACGTTATTTCGGCAGCACACTAGCCACTCTGGCTGTTGAACTTAAAATAGTCTTCTCAAAAGCCATCTGTTATAATCGCGTTGCGCATTATAAGCACTTACACGTGCTTCTATTGAGTTTATGAATGCAATATCTCATAATCAGAGGCGTTCAGATTAGCGGAGTTTTGTTCAGAGCGCGCGCCGCTCTCACACGTTGAAATCTGCACTCAAAGCAGAGATAAACGTGTGCTGTACGCAGGAGATTCATTCATCATACAGTGGATGACTGTTTTTGTTCTATTTCAGCAGCGAAAATGGTTTAAAAAAACACAGCTGAACCACAGCGCATCTGATATGACTGGCATAACTCAGGCGAATTTAGGGACCGTCTGTAAAGTTACATACAACATTGGTAACGTTATACACGTTTCAAACTTCAATAGCATTTGAAGAGAATGACAGTCATAAAAAGACTGTAAAGTGTTCATCTAGGTGTCAGGTATGATGCACACATTTTGATATTTAATAAAATAAACTGTCAAATCATATGGAAATATGGATATGCATTATTTCACTAGGATACTGTTTGGGCTCTAACACAAAATATGCTAGATTTAAATGCATCATTGCTGAACACTGATGAGAATATTGCTTGGGAATATATTTACAGTGATAATATTAGAGATTATATTTACGACAAATTATTATTATTTATGTGTTATGCGTTGCTATTGATGACGGCCATTAAGGAAGGAAATCCCACATAATCTAGCTTAAAGTGCTTAGAGCTGCTTTAGTTATTTGTTGTTTGTTGAATTTCAAATATAAAACTTGTTGAAATGTTGAAAAGTGAAAAGTGTGTGCATCTGTTCTTTTTGAACACTTTCATTTCGTTTGAACAAAACCGTGATAATATTGATAACCGTGATAATTTGGGTCACTATAATCGTGATGTTAAATTTCCATACCGTTTCATCCCTACTAGCATGTTTTATAACATGTTAGGATAATGCTAGCAATGTGCTAACACGTTAACATGATCCTTGCCTGTTTTAACATTTTGTTAGCATGTTTTAACACGTTGATAGCATGGTATTGCATGCTTTAGCACATTGTTAAATATGAATGAGCATGATTTAACACTTTGCTAGAATGTTCACATTGCTAGCTTGTTTTACCATTGATAAAATGAGCTTAAAATGTTTAACACGTTTCTAGCATTTGTGTTACCATATTGTAACATGAATTAGCATGTTTTAACACGTTCCTAGCATGTTTTATTTCATTGCTAGCATTATCTTAGCCTGTTTTAGCACGTCTAGCATGTTAACATGTTGCCATCATTATTCTAGCATTTTTTAACATTTTGTTAACATATTTGAAAACATTGCTAGCATGATCATATTATGCTTTAGCACAATGCTAGCATGTTCTAAGACATTGATTATATGAATTAGCATGTTTTAAAACTTCACTATCAGGTTTTAACACTGCTAGTATGTTTTAGCACATTTGCTAGGATGTTTTAGGATGTTTTAACATGTTGCTAGCATTTTTCTACCATGATTTAACGTGTTGTCAGCATGTTTCTAACATTTTTAGCACATTGCTAGCATTAATTTACATGTTGCTTACATTTTTTAGCACATGGCTAACATGAATTAGCATTTTTTGCTAACGTGTTTTAGCACATTTGCTAGCATGAATTAAAATGTTATCATGTTTTAACACATGGCTAGCATGAATTTGCATGTTTCTAACGTGTTTTAGCATGTTATTAGTGTTGTGAACTTCAGTTGTTTTTTGAAGAATAGACCAGGAGACGTCGGATTTAAGACAGAAGTGATTCTTTTTAATGAGAACTTTCTGTGCTGCAGGTTGTCCGAAAACAGTCTGATTTAACAGTACAAAATAAGGCAATTTATCTACATTTTTAGGGGGAGTGGTTATACAGCAGAGGAGGAGACATTCAAATAAAGAAATGCATATGTTGTGTTGGTAAAGGACACACCCTACTATGAAATCCCTACCAGTCCCATTGAATCAGCATAACTATTCGCATGCTGATACTCACCAGGCCAAGAGCTATTAAAGACAAAAGGGGCAACGTCTGGGCTCCCAAAGGTGGGCTCTCAGTGGTCTGACTAATTTAAAACACAATAGAGAATAACAGGTCTGGCAGGAAAGGAAACTCTTGCTAGAGCCTTTGAAATCAGTAAAACAGGTCTGGGAGATTTGCCTAGCAGACTAATTAATCTGATATCATCATTTTTACCTAAAATGCTAAATGCAATGTACTTTCTAAAATTTGTAATCCCACAATTCCCCCCTTTGGGAGTTCTAATAACTCCCACATAATACAAATTTAAACCTTCATCAATCCATTCTATAACTTATGTGTTTTTAGCATAAGCCCCATCGTCTAGTCATGTAACTTGGAAAAAGTTACAGGCACATTTCACTTGCTCTGTGTTGATTGTCTGTAGTGACGAATGACATGCTGCCACAGAAACAAACATGCCACTAGGGTCCGTGAAGTTCATTACGGGCAATATTCTTTTGTGGTTGGAACAGTCCTTTTGAGTCCTTTGTTGACCATACAGGTTTCTGAACCATGAAGAATTATCTTCAGTCATCTGATGTAATTTTGCTGAAAGATCAAGAATGTCTTGTTGGATTTATACAGACATTCCTCCCATCATGTTTGTGCATAAGTGAGTCCTTGAATGCAGCCATCTTCTTTGTTGGTGGTAGGAGAGCAACCAGGGTGCACCTGCCATTGAATTGGCTGAGCAGGATGTTATATACAGACGTTCCTCCCATCATGTGCCACCCATGGGATTCCTGCTCCTACTGAAGGCAGGTGTGGTATGCAAACGTTCTTTCCAGCAAACAAGGTGTTTCTTGACATATTCATCAGCTCTAAGAATATTTTGTTTCTAGAGTCTACACTTTGTGCAATGTCCATGATGATTAGTAGCAAGGCAATCTTGATCATGTTGATGGAAGACTGAAGTTCCCGTAGATTATTCTCTGCGTTGTGTATTTTTTTTTCTTTTCTTCTTCTTGACAGTTGACTCATTAGTGGGTCTAGTTGTCCTTCAGAGGTTGTGGCTTCATACGCAGGTGAGGATCGGTGCGTATGAATCTGGGGACAGCCATCAATAGGTATCTGCACAAAGAAAAACAAAAGACAACAGAGCAGTATTTGTTCTAAAAGACAGCAAACATCAGGGTTGTCTCATCTGTTCAATTGGAGTCTGCTATTGTTGTTCCTTCTTTCCCTATTTGTTAATTCCTGTGACACCTAAAGAAACAGTGAGGAAAGGATGGACTAGTGGATGGGGATGCCTACAAGGGAATCTTCGCCGCAGGTTTGGCCCCCGAATGCCTGTTGCATTCAGTTCTTTCCTGGGCTCCTCACTGATCCTGTGTCCTACCCTATCCCTGTTGGTTGGAGAACAACTTTATAGTGTGACACATGACTCCAGGTTTTCCTTTCCTGACCCAACACTGCAGCTCCTGTAATGTTACCTTCAATCACTTAAGCTGAACCATCAACAAACAACTCCAATTCTGCATTCTCAATGGGAGTTTCTGCTATTTCATTCGTAGTTGCGTATGTAACCGTAACACAATCATGAGTCATTTCATCCTCTAACAAAACTTCAGTCATTGCTGACATCATACATGAGGATGGGTTTGTGACTGGTGCACGCTGTAAAACAATGTTCGGGGCTGTGAGGGTCTCGTTCTCTTGTATGCTACCTTTCACAAAAATTCTTTGGTCATTGTGATGGATTACCGGGGAAAGGTAGCTACTCACAGCCCCAACAATTAGTTTTTTTCCTGGTCTTGTTGTGCTCTTAGAAGAGCCTGAACGAGCTGTCCTAAAGTTTCAGTGGACACTTGTGGAACTACATCAGGGTTGTAAGCCGGCTGAGAAGGAGCAGAATTATGTATTCTATTTCTTTTATTATCATGCCACTTCTTCCTACATTCTTTCTCCCAATGCCCTAATTTTTCACAGTAGTGGCATGTACTTTCGTTTTTAGGCCATCTATTGTCTTGTTTTGTTGGGTTAAACGTAGCTGCTGCTATTCTCACTTGGGTTTTAACATCAGCATCTCTTTCCCATGTAGCTAACCTGTCTAAGTTACTTCTGAGAGTTTCGTTAGCCCATGTAACATGTAGGAATGGCAAGGCTGAACTGTACTCGGCTATAAGACCATCTGCCCAAATACGGATTAGAGCTCCTCTATCATCTAGTACTTGTTCAGAATCCTCCACTATTCCACTGTAAGTTGCAGCTGCCTGACAAAATCTTTCAGTGTATTCACTTATAGTCTCTCCTTTCTTTTGTACATATCTAGTAATTTTCGACCAATCTATTTTGGGTCCTAAGAGATTTTTCAGGATTTTCACAACACCTTCTCTCAAATCACCCTTACTGGCATGTTGCAGTTCGGAAGTAACAGCAGACTCAAAACTGTTGAATTCAGATTCAGTTAGAATTTGTGACATCAGCTGTGTAACTTCCGGCAACGATATGTCGTAAAGACGCATTTTACTGATCAATGCCCTTCTAAATTCAGAAAATTCTGTGCGTGCTGAGGGTAAACTCTGGGATAGTCTCTCGATATCTTTGGGTCCTAGCGCTTTGGCAACAGCTTGTATTTGGACAACAGAAGAGTTGGGAGGAACACTTTCAGTTCCCTCAATTCCCTGAGACCTTCTCCTTGCCCCACACACCTTCACTGAATCTACTGGCTTATCAGTTACTGATTGGATGTCTACATCTGTTTCAAAGAAAGCTTTTAAGTCAGGATAAATGTTATCCGGCTGACTAAATTCTCCCTCATCAGTTTTTTCTGCATCTTTGTTGCGATGTAATTTCCTAGTCAAAGAAGATATTCTAGCCCGGAGCTCATTGTTCTGTTTCTCCAGCTCTGAGTTGCGTTTAGACTGTTCTGTAGCTATTGCTAAAACAAATTCTCTGTGACAACAAATAATGCCTTTCACATTGTTCTTGCGAAGACATGCTCCTAAAACTTTTTTACATTCAATCGACCAAGTCTTGTCTGGATGTATCTCATATTTCTGCGTTAGTTCTTGCTTAACTTTCTCTGTGACAATTAAATCCATCTGCACCCCTAACTGTGATTTGAAATCACTTTCGGTCCACAAAGGAGCTGCGAGACAACCTTTTTCAGTTGTGGGGATCAGTCTAGGATTCTTCATAAACATTTTTGAATTTCTTTGTTACCACACACACACAAACACTCACTTCTCTGATAATTTCTTTGTTAACACAGCTCAACTATTGTTAACTTTCTTTGACAAAACAGAGGACAAATACAAATATTAACTAAATGTTAATCTTCCCTGCTTGAAACAGAGGATGACTCATCTCTAAAAACAAACTTTTTAGAGGGTAACACAAATATTAGCTAAATGCTAATCTTCCCTATTTAAAACAGAACAATTATTAGTTTGTGAGGCTAATAACTTCCCTACTTGAAAACAGAGGATAACTCATCCCTAAAAAACAAACTTTTTTTAGAGGGTAACACAAATATTAGCTAAATGCTAATCTTCCCTATTTAAAACAGAACAATTATTAGTTTGTGAGGCTAATAACTTCCCTACTTGAAAACAGAGGATAACTCATCCCTAAAAAACAAACTTTTTTAGAGGGTAACACAAAATATTAGCTAAATGCTAATCTTCCCTATTTAAAACAGAACAATTATTAGTTTGTGAGGCTAATAACTTCCCTACTTGAAAACAGAGGATAACTCATCCCTAAAAACAAACTTTTTAGAGGGTAACACAAATATTAGCTAAATGCTAATCTTCCCTATTTCAAACAGAATTAGAGGGTAACACAAAACACAAATATTATCTAATTGCTAATCTTCCCTATTTCAAACAGAATTAGAGGGTAACACAAAACACAAATATTATCTAATTGCTAATCTTCCCTATTTCAAACAGAATTAGAGGGTAACACAAAACACAAATATTAGCTAAATGCTAATCTTCTCTATTTCAAACAGAACAATTATTAGTTTGTGAGGCTAATCTCTTCTGCGTGAAAAACAGAGGATAACTTGGTTAACCAAACCCTACAGCCGTCCGTTAACTCTTCCCTGGCAGCCAGAGGATAAACAAATTTGTACTGGTCTTTTAAGGTTCTTTTGGATAGATCAGCACTCACCGCAACCCTTAGTTGAAAGATTCAGTCTGGAAAATCTTTGTTCAGCTGGAAGTTTCGCTCTGGATTCCAGTCTGGAACGTAGGCAGATCTTTATCTTTGAGCTTGAAGTTTCAATCTGGATTTCAGGTGAGGAAGCTGGAAACTATCCGGGTCACGGCACCATCTGTTGTGAACTTCAGTTGTTTCTTGAAGAATAGACCAGGAGACGTCGGATTTAAGACAGAAGTGATTCTTTTTAATGAGAACTTTCTGTGCTGCAGGTCGTCCGCAAACAGTCTGATTTAACAGTACAAAATAAGGCAATTTATCTAAATTTTTAGGGGGAGTGGTTATACAGCAGAGGAGGAGACATTCAAATAAAGGAATGCATATGTTGTGTTGGTAAAGGACACACCCTACTATGAAATCCCTACCAGTCCCATTGAATCAGCATAACTATTCGCATGCTGATACTCACCAGGCCAAGAGCTATTAAAGACAAAAGGGGCAACGTCTGGGCTCCCAAAGGTGGGCTCTCAGTGGTCTGACTCATTTAAAACACAACAGAGAATAACAGGTCTGGCAGGAAAGGAAACTCTTGCTAGAGCCTTTGAAATCAGTAAAACAGGTCTGGGAGATTTGCCTAGCAGACTAATTAATCTGATATCATCATTTTTACCTAAAATGCTAAATGCAATGTTCTTTCTAAAATTTGTAATCCCACATTAGCATGTGACTAACATAACTTATCATTTGTTGGCACATTTTAGTACATGGCTAGCATGAATTAGCACGTGGCTAGCATGAATTAGCATGTTTTAGCACATTGCTAGCATTAATTAACATGTTGCTAGCATGTTTTAACATGGCTAACATGAATTTGCATGTTTCTTATATTTTGCACATTGCTAGCATGTATTAACATGTTAGTTAACATGTTTTGACACGTTTTAGTTTAACATGTTTTAGTACATGGCAAACATTGTACTAGCCTGTCGTTTGCAAGTTTAACGTGTTGCTAATATGAATTAGCATTTTGTTAACATGCTTTAGCATGAATGAACATGTTTTAGGATGTGGTTAACATGGACTAACATGTGGCTAGCTGTTTTAACACGTGGCTAGCATGCTTGAACATGTTGTTAGCATGTTTTAGTATTTAGCTAGCATGTGGTTAGCATGAATCTAAGCAATATAGTTTATTTTGAAATGCTAAATTTCAATTTTCATCCTTATTTCCAGGTCAGATTAGATTTTAAACACAGATTGTTGGTGTTGTCAGACTTTGACCTGGTGATGATCTGAGGTTTAATGTGCTTTGTCTTAAGGCTCCCGAGGTCATCCGGATGCAGGACAACAACCCGTACAGTTTCCAGTCGGATGTGTACTCTTTCGGGATCGTCCTGTATGAGCTGATGACAGGAGAACTGCCGTATTCTGTGATCGGAAACAGAGATCAGGTGAGATTAAAGTAGCGCTCTCAAAATCACAGGATCATGGATCTCAATGTAAATCTAGATATTTTCAGATAAGCCCATATTATTCCCTTCCATGTAGTGTGTAATAGAGCGATTCTGAACTGAAACGAGTCATCAGTAATTCCAGTCTAACTAATTTGCATAATGGCGCCACTGGTCCTGATTGGCTGAACAGCGTCTCTTTGCCCCGCCCTCACACACTGTAGTTGTATCTGAGACTGGAATAGTTTGGTTCGAGTTGTTCATGTTGAGAAGACACAAAGCAAATCCACTTTGATGAGATTGATACGGTAAAACCCACGCCAACGTTACTGTTCGTATCACTGTGTGTCAATAGCTGAGATTTAGATAATGTGCGTTTGCTTTCTGACCAATCACAGCAGAGCAACTCTGAGAGCGCAGGGTTTAGAGAGACTGAATCCTTGATGGAAGCGTTTCAGATACTGAGAGAAAAGAGCTGATGCTGCAGTGGATATTAGGAGACAATTAAAGTGTTTTTGTCCTTGGATGCAAGAGAACCTGTTGGATGAGACGCCAAAACAACATTAGGAGCCTTTAAAATAACTAAATATCCAAATAAATGTAATTACTAAACTAAATTAAATACATCAACTAAATTACTGATCTGCCCACATTGTCACTGTATGATAATTAGGGTTGCCACCCGTCCCGTAAAATACGGAATCGTCCCGTATTTACAAGCAAAATGACACGTCCCGTATCAAACCAATATGGGTCGCGAATTGTCCCGTATTTTACATAGGTCCACACATAGTTCAATAAACACATACGGATTTTGCAGTGTGGAGAATACTGATAGCAAATATAAAGAAATCAATTTCAATATAAGTAGTACAGGAGCTCATTTGTGCTTTTTAGCGGCTTTGTTGCCAGAGTCTCGAGAACATGCGCTGTGCCAGTGTGCCTGTAAATTTGCGCGTTTTTTTAAAAACATGTCGAGCTCGCGTCGCGTCCACCTTTGGAACGCAAGATCTCCAGATATAGGGCTGTATATCAAAAAGGTATCAATGGGTCTGTCCATTAACTCATGATGAACCTCAGGCCAACTGCACACTTTATGAGAAGCATTTCAGTTGTTCAGACTGACTGACTTAAAGCAACAGCGGTGACAGACCGGTATGTGACAGACACATCCGTGCTTCTAAAGGTATAGGCCTATAGTTTTTTTTATGGATAATATATTAATATAATATTTCATACATTATCAGAGCTTGGCAGACAGAATTATTATTTTTTAGACCGGTTAATTAATAGATTATAGCCTAATAAATGGTATTATTAATTTATAATTTAGCTAGGCTATATTAATCATACATGATAAATAATCCTGTCATATAAAGTTTATGACATTTAAAAAAATATTTAGATAAAAATGGGACAAATAATTACATGATAATATAGTCATAATTTAAGTAAATTAATAAAAACAAAAAAAAATAGAAATTCCAAAAAGTGATTACTGGTTCAGAATGACTGCTTAAAGGGACAGTTCACCTAAAAATGAAAATTCCGTCATCATTTACTTACTCTCAAGTTTTTCCAAACATGTATACATTTCTTTATGTTGAACACATAGGAAGATTACTATGGAAGTCAATGGTGCCCCCAGAGCAGCCTGGTTACAAACTTTCTTCAAAATATCTTATTTTGTGTTCAGCAAAACAAAGAAACTCATACAGGTTTGGACATCATGAGGGCGAGTAAATGATGACAGAAATTTCATTTTTGTGTGAACTATCCCTTTAAAGTGCACCTAATAGGCTCTTAATAGGCTCCTTCGAATATTCCGATCTATTATGACCTCTGACCTGTAAAGTTTCCAGAATTATAATCATACGCTGTTTGTTAATTGGCCAGAGGAGAACTGGCACCCCGTGGGTGTCCCTTATTGATAATTGTACCCAAATGATAATTGAAATTAGCTAGATGACATTGCTGTTTTCTCCAGAGCGGCTGTACAGCCGAATCAAATTCTGTTGCATTGTTTGCCTGTTTCACCGTGAAGCTACTTTTAAACAATCTGCATTGTTAAAAGCACTATATAAATAAAGTTGACTTGACTTAAAATAGCATAATAGGGGTGTTTTAAAGGCAGTATATGTAAGATTTTAGGATTAAAATATCCAAAACCCACTAGAACAGTGTTATATATTTTGTTGACTTGTGTACATTATCCCAAAGGTTTCCAAGAATCTTTAAATCCAGAGAAATAAGCTATTTTAACCAGGACACGTGTCGCCTATCAATGACATCATACCTGTGTTACCCTCCGGTTTTGTTTTGTAGTAACCATGGAAACACCAAAGCCGCTTTAATATATGATGTGTTTTATTAGACAGGTAGGCAAATGTTTGGATCATTCATGGACAGAAAACTAATCATTGTTCAACACAGTTAGTCTTATTGTTTGAATCTGGTGTTCTTGCTTTACCACGAGTACCATGTTTTACCATGCCTAATATGATTTAGCTTACTGCAGTTTGAACAAGTGTCTCAGTAGCGCCGAGCGAAGTTTAACACACTCAAATGTGTGTAATATGATAAAACATAGGAGTGTAACGATATTCAAACCGAACTGAAAAAAACTCGATACTCACCATGTGGAACCGAACGCGCCCCGTCCCCTGCTGCTCTCACTTCACCTTATGCCACAAAATTATTTTCTTCTTCCTTGACATTTGATTAAATAGTAATTAGCACACTTTTAACAACTAGTAAGAGCTGTATTTTTACTTAATATTATTATAATAACTTTTGTCTTCCAAGTGCATGTCATGTGACTTGGGTGATCGCTCAAGCTGCATGGTGGAAGGACAAAGAGAGCCAGTTTCCCCATTTAGCCAGGTAGGCAAAATGCTACCTTGGAGTTCCAGCATCATCGTAATTTTCGTAGCTTGTTACGAAAAAAAAAACTCTCACACCTCAGAAAACAGCTTTCCTGTCCTGTCAGCCATTATACTGTGCTCGTAGCGCACACTCTTCAATTATACGCGCACATGCGGTGGGGCGCACTGTATATCACTTCATAAAGCACGAAAGAAACAATGAGCAACGTTACGTTGTCAATTCGTAAGTCATGAAATAAAAGTAAAGTACCAATAAGTCAAGTAACTGGCTCAACGTGTGTTAGCTGGGAAGGCATGCAGGTATGATGTTCATTCTTTTTATCAGGAGCAGTTTTCATGTTTCATTAACAGTTCATGAGGTATTGTGTGTTCGCCATGGTAACTGTTGTTTCCATACCTCCAAAATGCCACTTTATTTTATCTTTATTTTGTATATTTTTAAATTAATGTGGTGGCTACTTTATTTTAATAACAACAACTGCTATTGAATAGCTTTAACTTACAGGCCTATTTATTCATCAGTATTTGTCATATTCATGCAATTTATGTGTTTAAGTAGGCTAAAGTGGGACATTACTTGTGTGTGACATCAGTTTTTATGAAATAAATTTGCTTGTTTTTTATTTATTTTTTTAAACATGGTAAATGGTAGAATGAGTAGATCATTTCTGACTAGTTCACAGTATACTAACTGCTCTAAAGAAAAACGTGAAGCCAATGTATACAGTTAATAAGTTAAATTGTTGTAGTTATTATTAAGTTAAAATTGAATCTAGTGTTATTATTGTTGGTGCCCTTCCATGAACCCTGCCTCCACAGCAAACCGAACTGAACCGTGATATGAACCGAACTGTGGCATTGGTGTATCGTTACACCCCTAATAAAACAGCGCTGCTCTGAGTCTCTTGTTCTCTGAGCTGCTGAAGTGTTTGGCAGTGAGCCGGAGCTCTGCATGCTCTCCCTCGAGCCCTGCGGATAAATTTAGGTGCCCAAAGGCTAAAGGTCCATTTTTAAAACCAGTCACTGGTTGTGAGAGCCTGTGACACTGCATTGTTGTTTAAAAATGAGATGCAAAACAAAGGTGATTTGTATTGCTTTTCCTCAAATCCTTTAAGTTAGATTAGGTGAACTAGTAGGAAGCCAGCACTATTACTGTTCAGAACCTCTGACTCAAGAGTATTAAACATATAACTATTCGTGTCAAATGATTTCTTTAGGAGTGGTGTGCTGTTACACAAGCGTTCAGAAGTTTGCTCGCTGAGATTTAGTCTCTTCTGCTCACCAAGGCTGCATTTATTTGATCAAAAATACAGTAAAAATTGTGAAATACACCAATCAGGCATAACATTATGACAGGTGAGGTGAATAACACTGATTATCTCTTCATCATGGCACCTGTTAGTGGGTGGGATATATTAAGCCGCAAGTGAACATTTTGTCCTCAAAGTTGATGTGTTAGAAGCAGGAAAAATTAACAAGCGTAAGGATTTGAGCTGGTTTGACAAGGGCCAAATTTTGATGGCTAGATGACTGGGTCAGAGCATCTCCAAAACTGCAGCTCTTGTGAGATGTTACAGTGGTCAGTATCTTTCAAAAGTGCTCCAAGGAAGGAACAGTGCTGAACCGGTGACACGGGCATGGGCGGCCAAGGCTCATTTATGCACACCGGGGAGCGAAGGCTGGCCTGTGTGTTCCGATCAAACAGTCGAGCTACTGTAGCTAAAATTGCTCAAGAAGTTAATGCTGGTTCTGATAGAAAGGTGTCAGAATACACAGTGTATTGCAGTTTGTTGCGTGTGAGGCTGCATAGCCGCAGACCAGTCAGGGTGCCCATGCTGACCCCTGTCCACCGCCGAAAGCGCCAACAGTGGGCATGTGAGCATCAGAACTGGACCATGGAGCAATGGAAGAAGGTGGCCTGATCTGATGAATCACGTGTTCTTTTACATCACGTGGATGGCCGGGTGCATGTGCGTGGCTTACCTGGGGAACACATGGCACCAGGATGCACTATGGGAAGAAGGCAAGCCGGCGGAGGCAGTGTGATGCTTTGGGCAATGTTCTGCTGGGAAACCTTGGGTCCTGCCATCCATGTGGATGTTACTTTGACACGTACCACCTACCTAAGAATTGTTGCAGACCATGTACACCCTTTCATGGAAACGGTATTCACTGGTGGCTGTGGCCTCTTTCAGCAGATAATGCGCCTGCCACAAAGCAAAAATGCTTAAGGAATGGTTTGAGGAGCACGAGTTTGAGGTGTTGACTTGGCCTCCACATTCCGCAGATCTCAATCCAATCGAGCATCTGTGGGATGTGCTGAACAAACAAGTCCGATCCATGTAGGCCCCAATTTGCAACTTACAGGACTTAAAGGATCTGCTGCTAACATCTTGGTGCCAGATGGAGTCCATGCCTTGACGGGTCAGCAAAAGGATATATAGTAAAGTGTAATTTATTCCTGTGATCAAAGCTGAATTTTCAGCATCATTACTCCAGTCTTCAGTGTCACATGATCCTTCAGAAATCATTGTAATGTGATGATTTTATGCTCAAGAAACATTTTTGATTATTATCAGTGTTGAAAACGGTTGTGCTGATCTCTAGTAATATCCTAGTATTGTTTGCCGATCAGGCAGCATTTGCATTGTGCAGTAGATGTAAAATCTAGTTCCCTTTTTAACTTTAAGCATATAATAAAGTTCTTCCCTTTTTCTTTGTGTAGATCATCTTTATGGTGGGTAGAGGTTATCTGACCCCTGACCTCAGTAAACTGTACAAGAGCTGTCCTAAAGCTATGAAGAGACTCGTCGCTGACTGCATCCAGAAGTCCAAAGACGACCGACCGCTGTTTCCACAGGTAACATCAGCGCAAACTACAGCTAAACGATTAATCTTTAAAAGATCACAATGTCATTTAAAACACCCACCAGAACTCATTCCTAAATTACAGCGGTTCGGCTCTATGTCTGATAAAGCTTTGACAAGTCTGATCACAATGAACATTCAGTAATGAAACAAGTGAAGTCTTTATGAGTGAGTCATTGAATCATTCATTCAAGAGATTTGTTCAAAAACACTGATTCATCCAGTAATAAAAACAAGTGAAGTCTTCATGAGTGATTCAATAAATTGTTCATTCAAGAGATTCATTCAAAAATGCTGATTCATCCAGTAATGAAACAAGTTAAGTCTTTATGAGTGAGTAATTGAATCATTAATGCGAGATTCGTTCAAAAACACCTATTCATCCAGTAATGAAACAAGCAAACTCTTTATGAATGAGTCATTGAATCATTCACTCAAGAGATTTGTTCAAAAACTTTGATTCATTCAGTAATGAAACAAGTGAAGTCTTTTTGAGTGAGTCATTGAATCATACATTCAAGCGATTCGTTCAAAAACTCTGATTCATCCAGTAGTGAAACAAGTGAAGTCTTTATGAGTGAGTCATTGAATCATTCATTCAAACGTATATAAAAATAAAAAAAAACATTCAAATTATTTGTCTTTTAAATAGACTGCAGCAATTAACATTGTCAAAACCTCCAGTAAATTACATGTTTTGTTTAGTTGTCTGTTCAGAATCATGGGAGAATCGTGATTATTTAAGAAAAAAAAAATATTCTCAGTTTATCCAGCTCTGAGTCATATTTCCTGAATTAAATTCCTCTTTAGTTACCATAAGAGAAAGTTCCTGTGTGAAGCATATTTTGTGACATTATTTTCAGGACTGACAAGCACATTGTCTGTCCTAACATTATTCTCTTTACTTTAGTACAATAATATTACTGTATATATACATATTATATAATCTATAATCAGTTATAAAAAAAATATAATCAGTGCTTTTTTTGTTGGAAAAAAGTGTGTACTGAAACAATTATTCACTCTTCAACTTTAAATTAATTTAAATTCAAAACTTGAAAAATTATTTTTCAACCATTTAACTAAACAGCTTTGCATAAATATAATGTCATGTGGTAATATTATTTAAATAGGATTCCAAATAATGCTTTTTTTATTGTTGTAGTGTAATGCTCAAGTAGTTAGTCAAAAAGTTGTTTTTTTTCTGCATGTTATTGAAAATAAATCATAAAAAGGCAATATCTTTAAAAAAAAAAAAAAAAAATCAATTTCATTTCAATAATTTGGCAATTAATGCCCCAAATAGGATTCTTTTTTGTTGTTGTTATGTTGTGATAAATGTGATTTTAATTTCACATGAAAGTTAGACCAGAACTACTTCAAATGTTTGGTCGCTTATAATGTGTAGAATAATTTATTATGGTCTCCTGTTGTTGTAAATGAACTGCGACTGTTGGTTATTAACATTTGAAGTGTGTTGGTGTGTCCACAGATCCTGTCCTCCGTCGAGCTGCTCCAGCACTCGCTCCCCAAGATCAACCGCAGCGCGTCCGAGCCGTCGCTCCACAGAGCCTCGCACACTGAGGACATCAACGTCTGCACTCTCGCGCTCTCGCCCGCCTTCAAGTGATTTAAGCTAATGTGCTTCGTCTAATGTATTCCGTGTGTCGAGTCACGCTGATGATGCTGACGAGGGAACAGCTCACCGCACTTTCTGCACACGGCTCACCTGTTGCCTGAATAATCACCCAAGCTTCTCTCCGTCAGGCGATCCGTAGCTTTCATGAATCTACAGCAGGATGTAAATATTCCCTAAGTGCCAGTGCCGCGGCGGACGGCCGTGTGTTTTATCAGCCGTACAGCTGCACATCATGATCACGTGTCTCGCTGTCTCTTTGACTTTGTGTTACAAAAATCAAAGAAGAGTGGGTATTAACTTTGATGAAACTTATTAGGGATCCGTATTTTTTTCCAGCTTGTTACTGCTTGTCATGGAGAATTAACTTGTAAACTTGACAGATTGTTTATCCATTGTATTTTAATAAAATTAAGTTAAATACACCACACAAGCTGTTTTTTTCTGATGTGAAGAATTGGTGCCCCATTAAAAATATAAATGTCTGATATTGTGTGTCGCTATACAGCAACAGCTTTAAACATGGCTCTTCCAATCACAGGGTTTCCGCTGGTCTTAATTTGACCCAAGGCCTTAAAAATGTCTTAAGGTCCCATGACATGAAAATTTCACTTTATGAGGTTTTTTTTAACATTAATATGCCTGTCTATGGTCCCCCAGTGGCTAGAAATTGCAATAGGTGTAAACTAAGCCCTGGGTATCCTGCTCTGCCTTTGAGAAAATGAAAGCTCAGATGGGCCAATCTGGAATCTTCCCTATATGTTGTCATACGGGGAAAGGTTAACTCCCCATTCTCTGCTTTCCCTGTCCAGAGAATTTGGAGAAAATGGATTAGTTTATTTTTTTACATTTAATTCAGTCGCGATGTCAGCACAGGCTTTACAAACAGACTTTTACGATATGGATTTGACAGCACCGCCACAAACGGTGAGTAACAGTGTTCATTAATGCCTGATCTGTGATCAGTGATTTCTGATGTGTAGCTAATTATTCAAGTTTACACAGACTTTCTTTCTAAATTGTTTAAAGGAACACGCCGACTTTTTGGGACTTTAGCTTATTCACCGTATCCCCCAGAGTTAGATAAGTCCATAGTACATACCATTCTCATCTCTGCGCGTGCCATAACTCTGTCTGACGCACCCACCGCTAGCCTAGCTTAGCAAGACTGGAGGTAAACGCTAAACAGCTCCAACTAGCCTACTGCTCAATTAGTGACAAAATAACGGCCACATGTTGTGATGTGTACAGTTACATGATGTACGAAGACCGGCCGAAAATGAAAAGTTGCGATTTTCTAGACCGATATGGCTAGGAACTATTCTCTCATTTCTGCGTAATAATCAAGGAACTTTGCTGTCGTACCAAGAATGCAGCAGCTCAATTACACAGCGCCTGAAAATAGGCTAACTTCCGTTGTCACTAATTTGACAACCTGCTCGCACAGAGCGTGTGCTGGGGACTATTTTCAGGCGCTGCGTAATATCATTGCACCGCTGCACTCATGGTACGACAGCAAAGTTCCTTGATTATTACGCAGGAATGTGAGAATAGTTCCTAGTCATATCGGTCTAGAAAATCGCAACTTTTCCTTTTCCTTTGGTCTTAGTACACCATGTAACTAAACACATCACAACATGTGGGTGTTATTTTGTCATTTATTGAGCAGTAGGCTAGATGGAGCTGTTTACCTCCAGTCTTTGTGCTAAGCTAGGCTAGCAGTGGGTGCGTCAGACAGAGTTATAGTGTTCCTTTAATACTGTGTATGCATCAGTGAATTAATCCAGTGACTAAATTATGAACTTCACATTGTTTCTTAGTAGCATGAAACAAATCTGTTATTTAAATTGTGATTAAACTACAGAGAGCAATCAAAGAACACTCTCTTTATAATGTTCGGAGCTGTCAATCACACATCGCGAGTATATCTGCACACTTGCCCAAACTCCCGCTATAATGAAGTCGCTGTTATGCTGCACAACGAAGCTCTTACTGTATTCATATCGATGTCCTGTTTGCTGTTAGTTGTGGTCGAAGCATTTTGTGAGAGAAATAGGCTAGCGCTGCATTGACGAGATCACTACACGCTGTCTGTCTACTCAATGCTCAATGCTCATCACTGCAGCATTTCATGTGATGGGAAAAGATCTAAAAATAATGCTATAATCAACACTTTCATGATTCGTTAATCTCGACAGCTTTAAAGGTCCCATGGCATGGCATTTTTCTATTATTTTATAATGTTTCCTGAGGTGTACTTATATTGTTAGTATGACTTTTACATCATAAAATGTCATAATTTAGAAATAAAAGGCATTTTTTCTATACTGCTGTTTGCCCTGTGGCTGAATGCCCTGCTTCAAGAGGCGTGTCTGCTGTGAGACTTCAGTAAAAACGCCCTGCTATAAAGTTATTTATAGTAACTACTGAGTTGTGAGAGCGCTGTCAGTCAGCACGAGTTTATTGTGTTTGTATCTGAGAGTTCTGAATAAACACGAGTCCCAGTCACACCGAGTCCGTCTTCATCATTATTACCAACTTTGTAACACATGCAAAGTACCATTACAGCTGTCGAGATGAACGAGTTAAAAGTAAGTGTTGATAATAGCATTATTTTTAAAATAAATAAAATAAAAGCGTCAGTGACGCGCATTGAGTACACAGCGCAAACAAAGACACAACAGCAGTAATCGAATGTAATCCAGTTTATTGTGGGGCTAGCCCGGATACCCTCACGCTTACCCCCCGTCTGCTTAATCTCGCGCCGCGTTTGGTGCCTCCGCTGTGGGCCAGATGCAGTACTGGGGGTCGGGGATGTTGAAGGCCACCGGCCAGTGCAGCCCGAGCTTCGGCGTGTGTAAGGTTTATCTCTAAAGATGTTACTCTGCTGATGTTGAGCAGAAACGACTGTATGCACATTTTAGAACCGATAGACGCGACGATGACGTACAAAAACACTGACTCACAAGATAGAAAACACGAAAACACCGTTCTGTCTGGAGAGAGAGAGAGAAGCCGCATTGTGTGCACGAATAATAAATAATTAGCTACACATCAGAAATCACTGATCACAGATCAGAAGGAACTGAAAAAAGACTTCTGTTTTCATTTGTACATCCAAATACTGAGAAACTGCCAGCTTTCACTCGTTCACAAGCAATGATCTCTCGAGCGTTTGCATGGGCGTGCCAGATTCTCTGGGCGGAGGAAAGGGAGGTAACCGTTCCTGCTTGGACGTCAAACCAGGAGACTTCAGGATTGGCTCGTCTGGCCTGTCATTTTCTCAAAGGCAGAGAAAGACAGCCAGAACTCGGGTTTACACCGATCAACATTTCTAGCCACTTGGGGACAATATTCAGGCTAGGGGAACTCATATTAATGTTGAAAAACCTCATAAAATGAAAATTTCATGCCATGGGACCTTTAATCGTAACAAAAACGTAGTTTTGAGGGGTTCAAAGATGTCAGCCAATCACAACAGTGGGCGTTTACACTGAAATCTCACAGCAGACACGCCCCTTCAAACAGAGCATTCAGAGCCAGAGGGCTAAAATCGGGATAGAAAAATGCCTTTTATTTCTAAATTATGACATTTTATGATGTAAAAATCATACTAACAATATAAGTTAATTAAAAAATCCACATCACGGGACCTTTAAATTGGATCAGAAAGTCTTAAAATTCAAGATCATGCCATTAAATCAGGGCCCTTTGATTTCCGTGATGTAGAAAATGTGGACAAAATTGCAGAATCCATTCATGAAAACAGAATTTACTGTATAATGCAGAATGACACAGAATTTGTCAAATTTTAGATTTTAAAAGTAGGTCTGAACACTTAAAGGGACAGTTCACCCAAAAATGACAATCCTGTCATCATTTCCTTCATCATATAAAGCCATTGAGTCTCTTCAGAACATCTGGAATAATCCGCTTGATCCGTATGGATCAGTTTTACCATTTCTTTATGAACTTTCTGAAGCGTCAGTGGAAGTTGCTTAGACTGTCAACAGAGGGACAGAAATCTTGCCCATTTCATTAAAAATATCTTCATCTGTGTCCCGAAGATGAACGAAAGTCAGTCAAATTGAATCATTAAAGCAGAGTCCAGAAAAATTAAAACCAACAATAAAACAAAAATAAAATAGATTTCATAAGGCTGTACATTAAATCGCATACACTGCAAAAAATTATGCTCTTCCTCAGGATTTTTGTTTTCCAGCACAAATTCAAAACATCCTTGAATCAAGATACATTAATGACATGCAAAATGAAGAAATTAAGTCTGGTTTTCTGAGAAATTGAACAAAATTAAGTGAGCTTGTGCTTAAAACAAGAACCAATATCTGTCATTGGGTATGAAAATTACTAACATTTAAATTAAGTTGATTTTTTTTAACACATTGGCAGATATTTGCTCATTTTAATCATAAAATTACTTTCACCAGGTCACAAGATTTCCTATCTCAAAAAAACTATTTTTGTTTTTGAATCAAAAAACAAAATGTTTATGAATATCTGTTGTATTTTCAAACTGAAGTGTCACTACTCATTGTATGTAATACATTTACATTTAGAGAACATATTGACTTGTTGTTCCCTCCAATTTATTACTTTTTTTTTAAAAAAGAAGTACATCACCTTAAAGCATAAATTATGGTGTAATTGTGACGTTTCCTGACAGAACCTGCAGATTTTGTGCTATATCGTCACATTTTGCTCTATTTACCCTCATATTCTCTTTGGGGTCCGTTGATGTTTTCCCCATTAAAAAACATTGTTCCCTTTATCTCAGTGTCATGACATTATGTGACTTTTGTTACATTATCTGTCTAAACACACACACAAACTGGGTTTGATTCGGTTGTTCTGAAGGTATGTAAATAAAAACAAAGGTCACACTCATGGTCCACGGGGTCCAAATGGACCCCACATTCAAAAGGAAAAGTTTTCATTTTTCAATAAAATCAATAAATTCTACATAATCCTGGTACTACACCATAAATGCAATGTGGAACAAACATACTCTCACACACAGGCGTGGCTATTGATGCAACAGACAGCATTTTTATAAAATTTGGTGAATAAAACCAACAATAAATGCTAAATACAGATATGAAGGGGTGAGACATAGCACTGATACACACACACACACACACACACGAAGTCTTGTCTTTTAGTGGCAACCTATGTAGCATTTTTGCAATTGTATGCAACATTACAGCAAAAAAGATTTTAAATAAATTACAGACTTTGCCAAAACACTCATTCTAATGTATTTTATCATGTTTAAATGTGTATATTGTCACAAAATACCACAAAGCATTTGGCCACTTCCAGAGAAATGAATGGATGTGTACGTGCCTCTGCGGGACAGATATGCTCATTATATATTTTTTTCTATAGCTGCAAAGACTAATTTTTATCTCTAACCAGCAGATATCAGGATTCTGTCCCTAACACCCAGATCAATATTCAGAAATAACTCATATTTAGTTTAGATCATCAGTAACGTATTTTTTTTTTCTTGTAAAAATGTAAGATTTCATATGCAAGGTAATGGTGTAGTTGAGTAATTACGTGGCAAATATGTAAAAAAAAAAGTACCACACATCTCCCAAACACAGCATAAACATATAGTTGAGAAGTAAACATTTGTATTATTAAAATGTATATTTTTTCATACAATAGCTCTGTAAAAATCAATGTGTAAACTGGAAATGAGAGTTAAAGATTTTAAAAGTCAGTGTGACACTTTTTCTGACTATGGCACAAAATACACCGATCAGGCATAACATTATGACCAAATATTGTGTTGGTCGCCCTTTTGCTGCAAAAACAGCCCTGACCCGTCGAGGCATGGACTCCACAAGACACCTTTCTGCCAGAACCAGCATTAACTTCTTGAGCAATTTGAGCTACAGTAGCTCGTCTGTTTGATCGGACCACAGGGGACCAGCCGGTCCACCACTGTTCCTTCCTTGGAGCACTTTTGATAGATACGGACCACTGCAGACCGGGAACAAACCACAAGAGCTGCAGTTTTAGAGATGCTCTAACCCAGTTGTCTAGCCATTACAATTTGGCCCTGGTCCTGCTTCTAACACATCAACTGAGGACAAAATGTTCACTTGCTGCCTAATACATCCCACCAACTAACAGGTGTCGTAATGAAGAGACAATCAGTGTTATTTACCTGTCAGTGGCCATAATGTTATGCCTGATCGGTGTATGTTGACTATATGATCATCTACAGTAATATAGCCTTTGAGAGTTCATAATTAGCATATGAATCTTAATAAGATTTAGTGTATTTGAGCAGTTCAGTTCTGATTCTGTGCTAAACGTTCAGAAACACACACGCCACTCGCTCACGAAACGCTTTATTACACTCGCTCCAGTGTCACTCAACAATACACTTCAGAAAATGAATATATAATAACCCATATCAGACTCGAGAAGAGTGAAATCCAGTACTATGATATCGGCTGAATTCAAAATGAAGTAAATATATCCTAAAAATACCGATAGGTCCATTCAATGGTGACAAAATGAACGGATACTTTATTTTTTTTTAAACCACAGTAATATTGCATGATGCCCAAATGTAATAAAGTTATGTATACATGTCATCTGAACTAAGTGCAACAATTACTAATTAGTTTAATTTTTTTACACTTAACAGTACTTCTGAATGATACTTCACACACTACTTGAGTGCAGTTGAAAATGTGATTTTTTAGTTCCCATTTTTTTACATTCATCTTTGGGTTTAAAAAATCCGGCAAAATCCCAATGCAGGTCAGGAGAATATAGCAGCCTACAGATATGATACGGTGCTGTTATATAGTTTATACTGGTACAGATGTAGCATATGCTGAAACGCACCACTTGGGAAACGCTCTCAATACATGTTATTGGCCAGACGTTTTACCCAGTACCTAAGATAAGACGGAGGCGAGTCATGTGATCAATGGGACGCTGAGGTGCCGCTCTCGTCTCCAGCTCCAGACAGCTGCATGAAGAGTTCGCCGAGCTCATTGACCTCGTCTTCGAACGGCGGCAGCCCACGATGTTCTCGCTCCTCGATGAAGTCCCACAGACGCACTGAGTTCAGAAACTGAGAGAGAGAGCAATATTTCACATGTTAAAGATGAATGTTGATTATTTCCCCATATTTTCCATTGTTGCGGCTCCTCTCTTCCCAGTCCCTTAGTAATGCTCTGTTTAGTTCATGTCTCTATGAAGCCCCTCCTTCTGAAAAGCACAATGTGCTCTGATTGGTCGGCTGGCTGTGATTGGTGTTTGGGAAATGCCCCGTCCCTTACCATAACCGGCAGTTTCAACAAACTACTAACTAACTCAACCAGCCCCTTTATTCTACGTATGAATTATTTAATAATTTGGAGTGTGTGTGCAGTGTTTACCCGGACGTTCCCCTCTGCGCTGAGCTGTTTGCGGGGTTTGTCGGGTTCTGCTCGCGTCCCGTCAGCATATGCGTGCATGTAGAAACACTTTCCTCCAAACGGACACGTACCTCTTCCCTGGTCAAAGTATTTACAGGGTTTCTTACTGCAGGACACAAACAGACATACAGAAACAGAGTCAAGTAGATGCTAACATACACGTTCAAACCATAATGTCAGAGAAATCTATCTGCATTCTGCCAATACAGAAATGGACAGAGAGATGAAAAAAGCTTCAAACTCTTGGTTTGAGGTCAGATCAAAGGCTGTTACAGATGCCACTCCTAACATTCAACCTTTAACCTCATATTCTATTGATTTCTGCTTGGACTGTGCAGCTGCTCTTTAATGCTGCTCTTTAGTGATAAGACTGGGTCGCTCTCAGGAGCTCAGTGAATTCAAGCGTGGTACTGTGATAGGTTGCAATAGCTACAGACAAAGTTACAAACTTCGTGTGGCCTTGAGATTAGCTCAAGGACAGTGCGTAGAGAGCTTCATGGAATGGGTTTCCAGGGCCGAGCAGCTCATCCAAGCCTGGTGGTGTAAAGCACGCTGGACTCTAGAGGGGACGGCCCCTTCCTGTTCCAACATGACTGCACACCAGCGCAGTAAGCAAGGTCCATAAAGACGTGGAGGAACTTGACTGGCCTGACCTCAACTCGATAGAACACCTTTGGGATGAATTAGAGCGGAGACTGTGAGCAAGGCCTTCTCGTCCAACATCAGTGCCTGACCTCACAAATGCGCTTCTAGAAGAATGGTCAAAAATTCCCACATACACACTCCTAAAACCTTGTGGAAAGCCTTCCCAGAAGAGTTGAAGCTGTTATAGCTGCAAAGGGTGGGCCAACTCCTAGGGGTGTAACGGTACACAAAACTGACGGTTCGGTACGTACCTCGGTTTTGAAGTCACGGTTCGGTACGGGTTCAGGACAGCAGTTTTACAAAATTGCTTTTTATTTATTTTTATTAAACAGTGGTTAACCGAAGGAATATGTGTCTGCCCTTAAATGAATTAAATTATAACTAAAAGTTTATTGAATATATTGCTGTAAACTATATAGGGAGCCTTTACTTGCACATTAATATTAAAGGACAGGGCCCAAACTATTAGCCTAAATTCAGTTATTTATTTTTAGGTAAAATAATCAACACTCAAATAACATAATACGCAAACATGTAAACTTCACATAAGGCAGTTTTTGCAATAACTTCTAAATCTAATTATACATTTTTTTTTTTCCAATTCGTTGTTGAAATATAATCATTTATACACCGTGTCTGTCATTTTCATGACAGGTTTATTTATACATGAAATAATCCAGCCATCACTAACAGGTTCAGTAAATCTGAATATAATATATATATAGGCTAATATAGGTCATATATTTAGTGAAAGAGTTGATTTCTCTAGTGAATACAATTCTGTGGACACTGAATGACTTCTGAGGTAAATGTGATGCTGCTTACAAGGAGTTATATTGAGGTCTTTCCGCCGTTGAAACACTGATTGAGCGATTACACCACATATGATAAGTGACAGTAAGTTGTAATGTATCCTCAACATACCTTCAGATGTTCATTCATGTTTATTCTTTAGGAAGAGATGATTGATCGTGTTCACAGATGATCACGTTCACACGCGCGTTCCGTGGCCACTTGAAACTGATGCGCCTATACAATGATCAGTCAAGACTGTTTTCCAAGATGGCTCCTGTTTGTATACGCGTAATGTACTGTCTTTCTAAAGTACCTTCTCATTAAACTGTTTGTACACTTACAAAAAAGTTCTCAATGCTTCGGTTTGCATGTAGGGACCCTCATTATGCTACCGTGTTAGTGTGAGGCTATTTTGAGCCTTGTTAGTGGTATTAACTAGCGATTTAATTTTACTTATTCTATGCCCCATATACTAGCGTTATAAGCAAATCTGTTTTTAGAGATAAAACTCTTTACATTCGATTTTCATGAAAACACATCCCAGAGAACGATCTACTCGGTAACCATGTGTTAATTACCCCTAGGTTCATTTTTCACCGGAGTTGTCCTTAAAAAGAGCGTCAAAACGACATTTATCATTTAATTTCGTAAAAAAATGGACTGAATACTTAATATGTTCTTGTGGGAACTTGGATTGAAGTGTGTTCCGTGCTTAAAACAAGCCGACTGTTAACTGTTAAAGATTGCATTTGGAACCGTTCGGTACACGCGTGCACTGAACCGAAAGCCCTGTAACGAAACGGTTCGGTACGAATACGTTTACCGTTACACTCCTACCAACCCTACGGATTAAGAATGGGAGTCATTAAAGTTCATGTGCATGTAAAGGCAGACGTCCCAAAACTTTTATCAATATAGTGTATATAATCAAGAACATGTAATTCTGCTGCTATTTTTATTAGAATGCCGTTTTGTGTACCACTGCAAAAACCTGTTACCTGGTCACAAAATATAAATCCGTTTGAGTCGTACCTGACTCCAGATTTGAACTCCTCAATGAGGCGATTCTTCTCATCCTGGTCTTCCACCCAGTACATGCTGGGAATGACAAACTCCGACACCACCCGGCACTCGGGACAAGACCTGCACACAATCACAGGGCATTACTTCACACCACATGAGCGTCTGAGAAAGCATGGCTGAGATCACGGACTCACTCACTTTCGGATCTGGTTCTGGAACTGCTCGGCGCAGCGCCACTGGCGGATGCAGCTCAGGCAGTACGTGTGGCAGCAGCTGGACAGGATGCCGAAGCGCCGCTCGGACGGAGACGCCTTCTCGTACACCACATCCAGACAGATCTTGCACTGCTTGTCCTGACTCTGCTGCACCGCAAACGCCCTCTCCATGTCCACCTCAAAGGCCGCCATGCACATCTGGGACCGGACAGCATCATCACCATCATGTTACAGTCAACAGTCACATACTCTACCGCAACTTTTTCAACAACCAGGACGTTTTTCTCATTCACTTTTATGCAATGTTTTTTTATGTGTTGAACCAAATGCAACCAGTTCTGAGATAAATCACAACACTGCAAAGTTTTAAAATGTATACATTTATGGGAATTAACTACTTATCCCATAAAGCACTGCAAATGACATAATCCGCATTAAACAAAATTAAATGGACTTTTTGATTATGAGAAAGGTTTCTACATTATTACTAAAACAAAACACATTTCTACACACAAACATTATACATTATCATTTATACGTCAGTTAGTTCTGGTTCTTGACTCTGATTGGCTGAGAGGCTTATCTAGCCGTGTGATGTTCTACTAATATCCCACGGAAACCGTTTGCATCACTCCGCTTGTTTCTTCCGGATCTACACTGTCAGCATTTCTCACAGCAAGCGTCAATGGTGGAGGAGCAAACCCACTGTAATTTTACAAATACTGCTGTTATTGTGCCAAATGGAGTTTGTTAGGCAAGAATGTAGTTGTTTAGACCTCAATATGTGATTTATATATAAACATAGCACCTATTTTGAAAGTTTGTTTACACGTTTTTGCCGCTCATACTCGCCAAGAACAGAACACACAGGTCTGTTACGTCCCAGTTTTGATATATTATAGCAGTAAAATATTTTGTTCAGTTAGAGAACAGATTAACTACAATTAAAAATTGAACGTGCCGCGTGAGCCGAATGAGAGTCGCAGCACAAACTGCAGCAGGAGTCAAGTCTCATTCATCACGAGAGTGAGGAGCTGAATGACAAGATGACCGCGGAAGATTTGGGTTCAAAGCGAAATGTAAAAGCGCCTATTTAAGGGAGTTAGTCGTTGTACTGTTTTGTTGTTGGGGTTTTTCATTAAGAATAATAGGCTAATGAACCCACAAAGCAACCATGTTGTGAGCTTAATGGCAACAGGGGTGTGCTTAAAGGATACAAACACGTACCCATTAAGCACAGCCAGACTTTTTGCATTTAATGATGTATATCTTAATTTAAATGCTTTTGTCATTTAAAATAAAATTAAATATTATTGTGTGAGAGATTGATATTTTATTTTAACATAACTTAACATATACTCAAACGAGGTTGGGTTCCTATTCAACTGTCCATCCTATTAAAAAATGCTAGGCTATAAAATAATTGTAAAAAACAATTTTTTTAATAGTATTGTATTAGGCCAGATTTTATAGTGTAAACATAGGCAAGCGTGAATGAGAAACGTTTTGAGAGGAATGCCAGGTGTGCGCGGAAAAAAACACGAATTTTGAAATTTGGGATTCGAATATCGAACGAATATTCAAATATTCTGGTCCAGCCCTATTTCAGAGTAAATTGATTTGGCTAAAGGCAAAGTGAAGTAAACTGAAATCCTGTACTAACTAGAGAACTGCTTTTGTACTTTTGACTGAACTGTATATGTGTGTTTATTTCCTGTTGTACTAGTGTTAATTTCGTCAGCTATTTTTTTATTTAGTCTCAGTCTTACTCCTGTGTCAAAAGTGCTTTTTAGTTATCATATTTAGTCAACCTTGTCCTGTTTAGTCAAGTTTTAGTCAACTAAATGTCTGAGCATTTTAGTCCAGCTTTCATAAATTAAAACGTATTGATAATGCTGATTATTTTGCTCAAAATTTTAAATCACAACTATTGTTGTCTTTTGAAAAAAATATTTTTTACATTTCATCAGAATTGTTGCACTTTCACCTATAAGCACAAAGATAATGTCGACCCATACGCATGTTTTTTTTTTAGTTTTTTTTTACATATAGTTTAATGATTTATTATAGGCTATTTATCATATAGGAAAAATAAGAAATGTATTCAGCAAACACAATCGATCCATGTTTGGATTTATTACAGTTCATCACTGAGAAGGTTTGATGGGAGATTTAGTCGCACAAATAGCACAAGAGATAAACTGAATGACACTTTAATTTAAACAGAAAATCTCAAAAGGAGATGCTGAAATGCAGCTTACTTGTTTATTGTTTTTTTCTGATCATCAGCACGTGGGAGGGAGAGAGAGAGAGAGAGAGAGAGAGAGAGAGAGAGAGAGAGAGAGAGAGAGAGAGAGAGAGAGAGAGAGAGAGAGAGAAAGCATGCACGTAGAATATGTGGGTGATTTTGGTCAAGATTTAATTTAAACTACATTTTAGTCTCGTTGTTTTCCGACAACGGTTTTGCATGTTGATATAGTCACAGTTACCGTTTAAGAACGCTTGTGTCATCTCGGCTTCGTCTCGTCTTAGTCATGGAAAAAAGGTTGTTAACAAAAAAATTGTCGTCATATTTTCTGTAACGAAATTAACACTATATTGTACAAACTAAATCCTATTTGGTATTGAGAAAGGGTCCGTTAGTGATTGTGATTTCGACTTCAGTGTTAGTTACATTATTACACCATTAGATGGCAGCTTTATGAGTGAGTCAGTAGCAAAGACTTTCATATTGAAAGCGACTGAAACAAGGATGTAAACATGGATATTATTTTTACTTCAAACAACACCTTATAAAATGCAACTTGCAAAAGCATCGACTAGCACTGTCATGGGAAATCCCATTAAATGTTAAAAGGACAAAGATATCGCTTAGATATCGGACATTACTTATTGTGAATATAAGATTGACCTGAAGAATGAACGCTGTATCAGATGCAGGTAATGCACTCGTTTAGTCGATCTCTCTCATAATACTCTAATACTAACACTCAGTGTTCCTTCCTTACTAGTTCTTAAGTGACGTTTTAGAATTAGTAGCGGAGGCTTGGTAAGTAGTTCCGAACAAAAGAGGGTTTTTAAAGACACTGTTGTTTTTTATTTATTTTAATACTTGTGCCGTCAAACTGTTTTATCAACACAATATCACACTCGTAGCCGTGCGATATAGCTGTATATCAGCACACTCTATATATAGAGCAATATAACACGCCTACGAGTGTGATATTGGTCATATAGTACATTATATATATTTTTAAACATTATATATATGTTTACTTCAACTTTTGCACTCAATATGCAGCATTAAAAAAACTGAACAATGAATGAAAATCAGGAAACCAATAAAAGTGTGCGATCACCTTTTCATGCGCCGCTCTTTGCTCGGGGTCATGCGGGTGCAAAACCTGCAGCCGACATATTTCACACATATCGCCATGGATATATGGGCAGCTGTCGCCATAGTGACACTGGCCTGCCGCCATGTACGGGCAGAGCTGTGGTTGTGGGCCGGTGTCTGGATATGGGCCGGCGCTGGCCGAACTCTCCAGCCCGGAGCGGATGGCGTCCAGGTACGTGTGGGGTTTGCCATGAGCGCTGTCATCCCTGTAGTCCCAGCAGTCCTCAGCACTCTCGCTGCTGTACGGCCCCAGTGCTGCACATCCACATAAAACATCAATCCATCAGGGTCGTTATAATTAAAACATTCCTGTCAACTGAAATAAAGCTATAAATCAAATATAATTGTGACTCTGGCGCACAAAACCAGTCATAAGTCTCACGGATATATTTGTGGCAATAGCCAACAATACATTGTATGGGTCAAAATTATAAATTTTTCTTTTAAGTAAAGATATTAAGTAAAGATCATGTTCCATGAAGATATTTTGTAAATTTCCTACCGTAAATATATATTATTAGGAGTAATATTCATTGCTAACTGACTTCATTTGGACAACTTTAAAGGAGATTTTCTCAATATTTAGATTTTATTTTGCACCCTCAGATTCCAGATTTTCACATAGTTGTATCTCGGCCAAATATTGTCCTATCCTAACAAACCATACATCAATGGAAAGATTATTTATTCAGCTTTCAGGTGATGAATACATCTCCATGTCAAAAATTGTACTCTTATGACTGGTTTTGTGGCCCAGGGTCACAAATATTAGCTGAAAAACTACAACTAACTGGACATTAGAAATGGCAATAAACTGAAATAAGTTTACGTTGAAGTACTAAAATTATTAACAGGAAATAAATAAAAACGAAAATTGAAATAAAAGTAAATTAAACTTAAATATTTTTTTTTAAATAATAGTAATAAAATGACAAAATTAATGTAACAAATTATAACAAAGCTATTAATACAACTAAACAAAAACTAAAATACCACTGCCTCCAATAATATCAGATATTTAATTCTATAGCACTTCATAGGGATTGTTTCAAACCAGCTTCACAATAATCAACAAGAAAATACCAGTATTAATATTGGGTCAATCCGTCAACTCAACATATATATCAACTCTATATATATATATATTTATTTATTTATTTTTTTTTAATTTTTTTTTATCATTTTTATCTGGTGAAAGAAATACATAAATGAAGAACAAAATCCAAATGAATATTTATTGAGTAATCTACTATTTTGTAGAGGAGGGTCAAAATGACTGATTTGGAGCCAATTTTTACAGGGGTGTAAAATTACTTTAGAAATATGGCAGCATCATTATTTTATTTTCACACAGATTGGTAGGTCTATTAGTGAAATCTATTGACTTTATCAATCTTTGTTGCATATGCCAACGGTGACCATTCAAAAATGGGAAAGAGCACTTTTGTTATTTTCCCCAAGTTTGCATGCCTGTAACTCTAGAAGTATTAAAGATATCTTAATATCCTTTAATATTTTGGTTTTAAATAAACATTTCTTTTGATATCTTAATTTTTACGGTTCTAGATGGTTCAGGCCCAGAGATGCGGCTCCATGAGTAAATTGGTCAATTGTACACATTTTCAGTAGTCAAAAAAAAAAGTGGGTCTCTGCACACAGCTGATACTCTTTTTCTTTTAAATAGGGATATCTGAACAACAAATAATGTTGAAATATATATATTTTTTCTATCAACACAAATGCATAAAATATTCCAGACTGAGTGCCATAAATATTCCTTTTCCAAAGTTTGCATGCCTGCACTCAAGAAGTAATAAAGATATCTCAATATGATTTTAGATTCTTGTTCTCAATAAACTAAATGTTGTTCACTTTGCGCACAGCTGATACTTATTGCATTTAAAGGGGAATGTCTGAAGAATAAATAATGTTGAACGTTAGTAGTAGACCAACTAATAGTGTCCGAGATTTGGTTGATTTGACATGGAATGATCCTATTGCAAAAGGCATCAACTATGAAACAAATTGAATTTCAGCTGTAAAGCTGAATAATGTTGACAATAATGTCAATATTCAGATCAATTCAGTTCAATAACTGTGTGAATGTTGCAACAAACTATAAAGCAGAAGACAATTGTGTCTAATAATTCACAATTTCTTTAATTTCATGTTATATGCAGACAAGCATGTAGTGATGTAGTGCATCTTGGCTGGGAACCCAGCAGGTACCTTTGTCTCTCAGCACGAGTGGTTTTTTGCCAGCTTTGGCAGTGTTTGCTGGTGGAGCGGGTCCCGGCGCTGACGCGGCTCTGTTCGTGTGCTCGACTGCTGCGCCGCCACCTCCGCCACGGCCACATGGTTTGACATGATCATATCTATCACAGAACACAGCAAACACATGAAGTTTCAGCTCAACATACCCTACAGATCATGTTCTAAATGCCCATTTTTGAGTGGAAGTTTTTTGCCCATGTATTTTTAAATGCAAATGAGCTGCTGCCCCTCTCCCTATCCAGAAGAGGGCGGAGCCTGTACAGCTCATGTCTCGGATACTCTGCTAAAAACTAAAACATCTGTTTGGTTTAGATGATCATCTCTATGGGACTCATGCTCACGTGACAATACAGATCTTCATCATCATGAAAGTTTATGATCTGCATGTGTTTTAAAGCCATATCAATCTAAACTTCTGATATATGGTTTTCTGAGTGCACACACACGAAGCACGCGCACAGAAAGCTGGACGTCAGACGGAGCGTCCCGTGGGTATCAAACAAAGTTCTCTTTCACGTCTTATTGCACTTGAACTGTCAAACACACACAGGGTTATGTCAAAAACATAAACACAATCGGTTATGTCTGTGAACATAAAGAAATGGCATGTGTATATTAGATCTGTGTATTAAAGTGACAGCAGTGTAATATACAGTACCTACTGCTATATCGGCTGTTAATATGAATCAAACAACAGAAGAACGACAGAAAATCCCTCTCTCAACTGAATAACTTTAGTAGCTTTAAAAAGAATGCATTTCTTTCTTGAATGCTCATGGCAGACTGTGTACAGCTCACTCAGGGGCTGGGCTATGCTAATAGGGCCGAGTCTGTGCCAGTTGAGGGCGGGGCCTAATGTGACGTCAAAAATTGCAAATAGCTAGTTCTGAGATGCTGCTTATGATTTTTGGGGATTAAAAAAAGAAGAGTGTGTGGATTTTTACCATTATACTATATACTATTACAAATACTATTATGCAAAATTCACTTTTACATGGTGTTTGAACATAAATGTGTGTCGGGAGTGTGTGTACACAACCACCCTATAAAGAGGGTAGTTGTGTACACACACTGCCGACACAGTTATGTTCAAACACCATGCAAAAGTGAATCTTGCATAATAGTTTCCCTTTAAACCATGAAACAGTCTTTTCTTCCCGATTGTACCGTATATCTGAGTTAAACAGCTTCTCAAACAAGAACAAATGTAGGGTTGTGGTTTGCTATTGGTGGATCTCATGTGAGTGACAGGTTGCCTCGCCCTCGGGCCAGTAAACACGTCATCAGATGAGACAAATCGGTGAATCACTCATAAAAGATGCCTAGTTATCCAGCAAAACGCATGCAAAGAGGCCTATTTGAGTCACCTGCATCTGTCTCCATAGGCACAGACTCCTCTCTGGTAGTATTTACAGATGGTTGAAGGTTTGCTCGTGGTCAGATCATGAGAGAACAAGCACCTGCTGCCCTCCCGACACACACCATGCAGGAAATATCTGCAGAGAGACAGAAAACATCACCAAAACACGGAGAACTGAGTGGAGAATAAAGGCGCAGATGGCAGAGATCTGATGCGTCAGTCCAGATACACCATTTTCTCTCATGTCAAAGTCATGATGATATTATCAATGACCTTATTTTACACAGTGATGCTTTGATGGCTGTGTAGTGCGTTTCTCTTTACCTGCAGGTCACTTGTTTCGTTGACATGTTTTTATCCGGCTACGAATGGGATATTTTACTGTGAAATGTTACAGTGCAACCTGAAAATATCACCGGCTACATCACAGCGACGCTGATCAGTGCTTCCGATTCACTTCCGCGAGTCGGTTCTTTCGAACGGGTCCTTTCTCAGCCCGGTTTTTAGTTAAAATAAAGTTCCTATGTGGTTAAAAAAAATGGAAACGTTAGGGAGACGTTCTATGTTTGCTGGGAGTTCACAACCGATTATTTTACAACATGTAAATAAGCATGGAATCGTTTGAACTGACTCTATAGAAGGATTCGTTCACGAATTGCTATCGCTTTTCCGCTTTCACTACAAATACTGATTAGGAAAGGTGTGGGAAATGTAGCTCATAAATCGCGGCAGAACCGGATAAACTGACCTGGAAAAAGAATAAGTGACATTATTTAATTTTATAGGCTGATTTACCGGAGGATTTGGTTGTTTGCGCCCCCTGCTGGACCGGTTTTGAACACAATGACGTCACCTGTGGAACGAGAGAATACGAAACCGATCTGAGATCAGACTCAGAGCACGACAGGAACACTAATGGAGAAAGCGGTGATCAAATACAGACACTGTGCTAGAGACGTGTACAGTTTCTCTTCGGATGATGTCAGTGTCCGTCAGTGTCCAGTCTGTCATCAGACTCTAACGTTCGGACTTTTAGAAGCACCTGTCGCGATTCCCTGCCCGTTTACAAATGGACACAAAGTGTCTTGCGCGTTTCTCATAGGATCTGTTCACGGACCATCACATCTCGGGTGAGTTGACTATAATTATTCATATACATGTAATATTAAGTTCCAGTGGGCGGGGTACACATGAATATTCACGAGTCCCCATATTGTGGGCATGGCTTTGTAGGCTCTTCAAATCGCAACATGTTTAGTGGGTTACTTCAAAAAGACAACCAAGTTTCAATGTTCAGCATTAACTGTTGATAGCCTTGGTGATGGAGGCTGAGAAACACTGGCTATATACAAAATAATCAAGAAATTAAAAATGACACTGAATACTCACCATAGCTTATACACATTTTATTTTATGCCACAAATGTATTTAAAGGGGACATATAATGCCCCTTTTCACAAGTTGTAATATAAATCTCTGGTGTCCCCAGAATGTGTGTGTGAAGTTACACTTTTACATTTACATTTATTTTTATGCATTTGGCTGACGCTTTTATCCAAAGTGACTTACATTGCATTCAACATTTATATTTTGTCAGTTCTTGCTTTCCCTCGGAATCGAACCCAGATCATTTATTATGGCTTGTCAAATGTGCCTTTATTTGGGTGTGAACAAAAACACGTTGTTTTGTGTGTGTCCCTTTAAATGCAAATGAGCTGCTGCTCCCTGCCCCCTTTCAAGAAGAGGGCGGAGCCTTTACATCAGCTTTGGATACACTAGTCTCAGCCTCATGCTGCATTCACACCAACGCGAATAGAGCGTCTACAAGCGGTTGGTCCACAGCGAATTGGACGCGCGTATAAATCGAGCGTACTCTGCCTCTTTTCATTTTCATTAAAAATATATATTAAACATTAATAGCCACACAAATGTGGTCCAGTCAACGCACTACATTATCTTCACTGCATGTATATTTAAATATCCTTAAAAAATAAGTTTTTTTTTTTTTAAATAGACGCTCTCTTTATGAATAAACCACAGATTTGAGCTTTAAACAACTACATTCTCACCTGAAAAGTCTTAAAACTACCTTTTGTGACACAATAGTAGTGTATTTAAATTATGCAGGGTTTCTCATCACGTTACTTTACCACGTGACAGCAGCAAGCAGGCTCCTGATTGGTTAACGCGGCGCAAATTGACGGCAAAGTTCACATTTTTCAACTCGGGAGTCAGACAGCTGAGATTGACGGCTTCTCTGAGTGAAGTTGTCACTGAGGCACTAACAGACTTTTTTCTGGATTTTTGGGAGGAGATTGGAGCTTTAGCTTTCATTTCTACATTTCCATAACTGTTTATTTCACACCATCATAATGAATTGTTCTGCATCTGTGAGAGTGTGGGCGGGCTTTTGATAATCGCGTCTCTACTTCCTGCTCTCTACTGCGCATCTCCGGTCCCGAGATCGCTACTGCGCAGACTCGGCCCCAAGATGTCAGCTCCGTGTGCGGCCCTACGAAAGCTTCAACTCTGGTCAGCGGAAGTCAATGAAGTCATGTCGTCCATATTTTTTTTTACGGTCTATGGTTATTGCAGTGACATCGACTTAACATTTCCACTCCCCTAAACATGACATGGAACAAAACGAACTGTGATTGTCAGTTAAACGTCCTCTTGGTCCTTGACCATTGAAAGCTGCGATGTAGTCCAGACCTTCTGCCGTCAGTCTGAAGCTCTGGCTACACGAGACTACAGATACTCCGTCAACAACAAAACAGGCAAATCTCACTCAGGCAAAATGTCAGAATAAGCAGTGGTGGAGCAGCCGTACATGTTTGAACCGGGGTCAACACAGATGAGAGACTCAAGAAGAGATTGACACTTTTACTCTGAATGGTTAGTGGATCGTTCATGTAACGTCCGTCAACTGACAATGGATAATAGATGTGCGTTTATGAATTACACAGACGGTGAGCGTTTTCAGGATAAAACTAACGACACCGCTCTAGTCTCTGTGAATAGTCAGAGACGATGCTAACTTTAGCCATATAGGCCGTACAGCATTCTAGAAAGATCATTTAGAAAGGACATATGCAAACATTATATGAAGTGCCATCCTCACTTTTTCTGGATATGCTCTTCTCAAATCCAGCGTTACTGACCCTTGTTGGTGAAACAGTCGTGCATAAAATGATTTGCTCAAATATATAAAATTTTACCGTAATTCTTCAGCACATTTCCTTCATAAATTAACTTTGTTCGTTTTTATTTTTAGCGCACACATTGTAATACTCGAGCGCTGATACAGCGAGTAAACAGAAATGGCGTCTCTGTGCTTTTCACTCAGGGGTGTGTCTATGCTCAAAGGGCCAATCATCAACAGTCATGGGCGGGGCTTCCCTACTCTTACATAGGAGTAGAGGGAAATATGAGACAGTGCGTTATGAGAGATTGATAATGATTGATGGAGATTATAACAAAGTATTTGATGGATTTTACCATTACAGGCTGGTAGTGTACATACACTGTGGACACACATTTGTGTTCAAACACCTTATAAAAGTGAATTTTGCATAATATCTGACTGGAGTGGAGTATTGATGCAAAAAATTCAGGATTGATCACAGTAATAATTTACATTTTACTATATATTCACATTGTAATATTTCACAATTTTTACTGTATTTTGATAAAATAAATGCAGCCTTGGTGAGCAGAAAAGACTCAGAAACATTACAAATGTTTGAATTATAAGCTATTGTGACTTCATCATTTTATTATTTTTTTCTCTAGAGAATGGAATGACACTGAGATACACGTGGGGCTTTCAAATTCAGAAGGTACAGTATTGCCCACCTGTGAATATTATGATATTTCTTTGTTTTTGCGTGTCCTTTGAGTGTCTCTCCCCCTGCAGGTCTGGTCTATAACTACACCCTGTCAGGGGTCCGGAGAGACGCTCACGGCTGGGAACGGTGTGTCTGCGTCCCGCTTGCCCCTCCAGGAAGACGGGACCTCTGGGAATCATGGGACATCAAGCTGGAGCAGTTCTCCATCCTTCCAGAATGGGCGTCAGAGCGGTACAGCATTAGACAGAATGAAAATTCACACAAAAGTCACAAAATCTGTCAGGATTACCCCCCAAAAATATTGAGATGTTTGTTCCCGGCAGGTTTGCTGAGGAGCGAGCGTTTGGATCCTGCTGTTACGGCTTCGCTCTGACCTTCATAAACCACATGCGCTGGCTGGATGGGAAAGCATCTCTGAGCAGAGATGAGTTCACTGGACGCCATGTTTTACCCAGAATGAAGACAGTGTCCCAATACATCAACATCTATCATGCAATATTACAACATGGATTTTACATAGCGAATACACCGGATGACACGTGATACACATTTCTTCATAAAACGCTATGGAAGTTAATATACTGTATATATTAGTCCCAACGGTTAGTTACTGTATGTATTGGGACACTATGTAAATGCAGCACTGTATTAAAACCACACTCTTCAAAAAAAGGGTCCTCTAGGGATCTTGACTCAATTTTAATTGCCAAAAAGGATCTATACACTCATAAAAATAAAGGTTCCAAAAGAGGGTTTTCGCAGTGATGCCATAAAAGGACCATTTGAACCTTTCAGAACCTTTCAGTGATCAGTTCTCAAAAGAACCATTATTTTCTTAGTGTGATGATTATTAAAGAGCACCTATCATGGCATTTAAAATGTTCCAAATATTGTTTTAGAAGTCCCCAACAACAGTTTTGCATGCATGCAATGACAAAAAAGACTTTAGTTTTCTTATAATATGCATTTATTTTTACCTGTTTTGACAGCGATTCTCAAATGATTCCTTTAGTGATTCACTTTTCAAAACCCCGCCTTTACGTGACGCTAATCTGCGGTGATTGGTCAGATGACCCAGTCAGTTGTGATTGGTATAGTCTGTGCAGATATTTTCGGAAACGGAACGCCCATCAAAGTCTTATAATGACAGTAATTTGTTAATATGTGTCAGGAGTTATGAATATGAAAACCGCGTCGGTACTGTTTGATTGTAATATGAGCCTCAGCTGATCTCATTCATAAAAAAACTCCTCTATTCTCCTCACGAAGACTCGCGACAAATCAACATCCCTCAGGGCTTTTAGTTCAAAAGTGTGCAGATGAGGAGACATATTGATAGATTCTCATATGTCTGTGTCAAATTTCTAAACAGAGGAGTATTTTTTATTCAATACTTCCTCAAAATGGGCAGAAATAGCCTAATCATGAGCGATTGAGTCTCTTATGTGTTGTTTTCAATTCATACTGGCAGCCGGAGGGCGCTCTGTGCACATGTAGTCCATGTATGGTACAGATAGACGAAGAAGATACCATGTGCCATAATAAAAGTCCATAATAAAAGCTTCCTGAGATCGCGAAACATACATTTGACGACTAATAATAAACACTCAATCGCGACGATGTATGGTTTGTCTTCAAGCCACTTAGTCTTCAAATGCTCATCCTTGGGCAGATGAAAGAAGTTTGCTTTTGAGTCGCACTTCAGAACACAGCGTCTCGTGGCCATGATGTTTTCTAGTTTTCACTGGCGTCTTGGAGCGCAATAAGTGGGCGTATCGTATTCAAATAACTTGACAAGTTGACGTCATCTAGTCAGAGAAAAAGCTTTGGTCTTCTAACGATTCTTAAAAATGACTCCGAGTTGACTCTTACTTTTGAAAGAAAATAACTATATATACGGTGCACTGTCATATTTCAAGCTATCACAGGATGTTTTTGTTCACTTAGATCTATGTTACACACTACATGAAAGGTAAATTTCAAAATTCCATGATAGGTGCTCTTTAAAATTATCTAAAGAACCTTTTGTGCAATGGAGAAATTCCACAGATGTTAAAAGTTCTTCATGAAACATCAATGCTAATAAAGAAGCTTTATTTTAAGAGTGATGGGGAATGTCTTAAATGATTGCATAATGCTTTTATGTTTCAAGGTGCACCATGTAACTTTTTTGTTCAAAATTAGCTATTTAAATTAGTCAATACACCATCAATGCTTCTTCCAAAACATGTTTTTGTGGCAGGGGATAGTGATTGGCAGAGGTTAGTTAGAGGCAGGGGTTAGTTAGTGGCAGAGGTTAGTTAGTGACACAGAGGTTAGTTAGTGGCAGAGGTTAGTTAGTGGCAGAGGTTAGTTATTGAAAGAGGTTAGTTAGAGGCAGGGTTAGTGGCAAAGATTAGTTAGTGGCAGAGGTTAATTCATGGCAGGGGCTAGTTAGTGGCAGATGTTAGTTAGTGGCAGGGGTTAGTGAGTGACAGGTTAGTTAGTGGCAGGGGTTAGTTAGTGGCAGAGGTTAGTTAGTGACACAGAGGTTAGTTAGTGGTAGAGGTTAGTTATTGAAAGAGATTAGTTAGTGGCAGAGGTTAGTTAGTGGCAGGGGTTATTTAGTGGCAAGGGTTATTTAGTGGCAGAGGTTAGTTAGTGACAGAGGTTAGTTAGTGGCAGAGGTTAATTAATGACAGGTTAGTTAGTGGCAGGGGTTAGATAGTGACAGATGTTAGTTAGTGGCAGAGGTTAGTTAGTGGCAGGGGTTATTTAGTGGCAGAGGTTAGTTAGTGACAGAGGTTAGTTAGTGGCAGGGGTTAGTTAGTGGCAGGGGTTATTTAGTGGTAGAGGTTAGTTAGTGGCAGAAGTTAGTTAGTGGCAGGGGTTAATTAATGACGGGTTAGTTAGTGGCAGGGGTTAGTTAGTGACAGATGTTAGTTAGTGACAGATGTTAGTTAGTGGCAGAGGTTAGTTAGTGGCAGAGGTTAGTTAGTGGCAGGGGTTATTTAGTGGCAGGGGTTATTTAGTGGTAGAGGTTAGTTAGTGGCAGGGGTTATTTAATGGCAGAGGTTAGTTAGTTGCAGAAGATAGTAAGTGGCAGGGGTTAATTATTGGCAAGGGTTAGTTAGTGACAGAGGTTAGTTTGTGGCAGAGGTTATTTAGTGGCATAGGTTAGTTTGTGGCAGAGGTTAGTTAGTGGCAGAGGTTAGTTAGTGACAGAGGTTAGTTTGTGGCAGAGGTTAGTTAGTGGCAGAGGTTAGTTTGTGGCAGGGGTTAGTTGTCACTACAAGCGAGAAAGGTTGACATGAAGCCGCTTAATCACCAACCTCCGGGGAATCGCCTGTTTTAAACAGAGGAGTGTCTGCTGGTGAAAAGAGAATGCGACAGAGCCCGTAATAAAACAAGAATCAACATGGACTTGGCTTTAGGAGATGGAGAGAACTGAGGAATTTGAAATGTTGTAAAAGCGACCCGGAGATGATGGTGTTTTTATTACACAACAGGTGAGTAAGGTGTTTTATTGAACAGATGCCATATTAACACTATATTGCCAAAAGTATTTGGACACCCCCTCCAAATCATTGAATTCAGGTGTTCCTATCACTTCCATTGCCACAGATGTATACAATCAAGCACCAAGGTGTGCAGACACTTCTACAAACATTTGTGAAAGAATGAGTCGCTCTCAAAAGCTCAGTGAATTCAAGCGTGGTACCGTGATAGGTTGCCACCTTTGCAATAAGTCCATTCGTGAAATTTCCTCACTACTAAATATTCCACACTCAACTGTTAGTGGTATTATAACAAAGTGGAAGCAATGGAAGCGTCCCATGGACGATTCTGGTTTGGCAGCTGCTAGGAAAACGGTACTTGCCTGACTGCATTGTGCCAAGTGTAAAGTTTGGTGGATTATGGTGTGGGGGTTTCTTTTAGGGGTTGGGCTTGGCCCCTTAGTCCCAGTGAAAGGAACTCTTAATGCTTCAGCATACCAAGACATTTTGGACAATTCCATGCTCCCAACTTTGTGGGAACAGTTTGGGGACAACCCTTTCCTGTTCCAACATGACTGCGCACCAGTCCATAAAGACATGGATGAGCAAGTTTGGTGTGGAGGAACTTGACTGGCCTGCACAGAGTCCTGGCCTCAACCTGATAGAACACCTTTGGGATGAATTAGATCGGAGACTGCGAGCCAGGCCTTCTCATCCAACATCAGTGCCTGACCTCACAAATGTGCTTCTAGAAGAATGGTCAAAAATTCCCATAAGCACACTCCTAAACCTTTCGGAAAGCCTTCCCAGAAGAGTTGAAGCTGTTATAGCTGCAAAGGGTGGGCCAACTCCATATTAAACCCAACGGATTAAGAATGGGGTGTCATGTGCATGTAAAGGGAGGCGTCCCAAAACTTTTGGCAATATAGTGTATCCAACAGAGTTGACTGTAAAGCATTATCTATTGTGAAGATCATGTCATGTATGGTTGTTGTAACTGTGCTGGAGTTTATTCTCAAGGAAGTAGCGTGTCTATTAAGGGGTAAAGCTACAGTAACGTCTTCAGCTAGTAAGCACAAGATCCTTTCCATCTAAACTGGTTATATCTCTTAAGACTAGTAGTGAATGTTTTATGAGCAGCAGGAGAAACATATTCATCCGCACAGTCGTGTGTGTGTGTGTGTAAAGGATTATCTGTTTATCGCCAGTCTTTGACAAAAGGCACACGGCGCAACTCAAGCCTGTCCTCACGTGAGTGCTGATGAACATTAATGAAGTTGCCATGAAACAGACACCATTGTTCCACAGGTTTAATGGCGTTAGCTGCAACCAGATCCATGTGAAGCGCCGACGTCACCCTACTGAAACTCAGCAGCCGGTCTCTTGACTCTGGCATTAGAGCAGAGTCCGGTCCCATGCAGCATCTGTCTGTTCTCTCCCAATGGACAAGAGTGTGATCAAATTTAACCACTGTGACAAGGACATATTTTGTTTCTTTGTCCCAGATCAGTGTCCTGAATGCGGCGTTAGTTTCAGCGGGAAGAGGCTGGAGGAAGCACCGGTCAGCATTCCCAACCCCTTCTCCAACGGACACAAAGTCCCATGTGCTTTTCTTGTGGCATCAACAGAAGACAATGTGCTCAGGTAAGACCATTAAAATGCTGCTAGATCTTATGGAAGTTCCTGTCGCTCTTATAAAAGAATGTCACTGTCCTCATATCAAGATTGATCTGAACAGTTTCTTTGACTGATGCTGTACTTTTTGCAGGGATTTTGATGGCCGCTCTGATCTACATACAGGGATCACCAACACTAACGGTATGTCATTTTAACACGGAAAAGTGCTATAGTACATATATTTTATAAGGAAATACATCTACTTGTGCTGCAAATGCAAAAATGTTTCTGTACATATGTTTTACAGTAGAAGGATGTTTCCAGAAGTCCCTGCAGTTTTATTTAAATAGTTACATTTCTCATACCGTTCTCATTTACAGTTATTAGGATTTGCAAGAGTATGTAGTTTTATTCTTCTTATAATCAGGGTTAACTAAAACTATAACCATAAAATAAAATAGATTTTTTTTGGGAGAAAAAAAAAAGTATGAAATTCGTTATACACATGTAACAGCCCAACACCTTCAAAAAAAGTCCCTGGGAGCAAAATCTGAAAACCAACAGGAAGTGAGATGTTTAGAATTTTCTCAGCAAAATTTCCAGGCGTTGTACTGGTGGCAGGGGTTGGTTAGTTAGTTAGTTAGTGACAGAAGTTAGTTGGTGGCAGAGGTTAGTTAGTGGCAGAGGTTAGGTAGTGGCACAGTTTAATTAGAGGCAGGTGACAGAGGTTAGATATTGGCAGAGGTTAGTTAGTGATTGAGGTTAGTCAGTGGCAGGGGTTAGTTAGTGACAGAGGTTAGATAGTGGCAGAGGTTAGTTAGTGATTGAGGTTAGTCAGTGGCAGGGGTTAGTTAATGACAGAGGTTAGTTAGTGATTGAGGTTAGTCAGTGGCAGGGGTTAGTTAGTGACAGAGGTTAGTTAGTGGCAGGTGACAGAGGTTAGATAGTGGCAGAAGTTAGTTAGTGGCAGGTGACAGAGGTTAGATAGTGGCAGAGGTTAGTTAGTGATTGAGGTTAGTTAGTGGCAGGTGACAGAGGTTAGATAGTGGCAGAGGTTAGTTAGTGATTGAGGTTAGTCAGTGGCAGGGGTTAGTTAGTGACAGAGGTTAGTTAGTGGCAGGTGAGAGAGGTTAGATAGTGGCAGGTGACAGAGGTTAGATAGTGGCAGAAGTTAGTGGCAGGGGTTAGTTAGTGGCAGAGGTTAGATAGTGGCAGAGGTTAGTTAGTGATTGAGGTTAGTTAGTAGCAGGTGACAGAGGCTAGATAGTGGCACAGGTTAGTTAGTGGCAGGTGACAGAGTTTAGATAGTGGCAGAGGTTAGTTAGTGATTGAGGTTAGTCAGTGGCTAGTTAGTGACAAAGGTTAGTTAGTGGCAGGTGACAGAGGTTAGTTAGTAATTGAGGTTAGTTAGTGGTAGAGGTTAGATAGTGGCACAGGTTAGTTAGTGGCAGGTGACAGAGATTAGATAGTGGCAGAGGTTAGTTAGTGATTGTGGTTAGTCAGTGGAAGGGGTTAGTTTGTGGCTGGTGACAGAGGTTAGATAGTGGCAGAAGTTAGTTAGTGGCAGGGGTTAGTCAGTGGCTAGTTAGTGACAGAGGTTAGATAGTGACAGAGGTTAGTTATTGGCAGGGGTTAGTTAGTGACAGAGCTTAGTTAGTGACAGAGGTTAGTTAGTGACAGAGGTTAGATAGTGACAGAGGTTAGATAGTGACAGAGGTGAGTTAGAGTAGCCAACTCCTAGAGATTTAATCTGATCAACATCATATTCGTTCAGTCTAATCTAAAGGCCTTTGTGACATTAAATTGTGAAGATCTTGAGTTTTCACTGAAGGGCGTGTCCTTGGCGGCCTCACAAAGTTCGATGTTTCACCATGAAACAGGAATTTGTTGTAACTCAAGCATACAATGTCCGATCTGCCCCAAACTTCATGTTTGATAATAGCCCTGGCCTGAAGACATCTACATGCCAATATTCAGTTAATCATAGCGCCACCTGCTGGTAGCAGGAAGTGTGGCAAATACAAATGACCTCCTATTTTTATATACTTAATCCTTTACTTAACCCTTAACCCCAGCGTTGCCATATTGCAACAATTAATTTCAACTCATTTCCTTTTTATTCCGAAAAAAATACAACATGACATTTGAACGTCTCTTTCCCACTGTCACCTGTTGAAGTGCTCTAGAAATCGCTCTATGAACCTCATTTCTAAACATCTCTTCTCAAGGGGGATTATCAAGCACCTTTGATAAGTAAATTAGAAATTTTTATTCACAAATCAACTTGGTCTAACATAGTTTTACTGTAAATTGAAGGAAAAAAAATTCCCCATTGGGATTTATTATAGATAGTAGCCTCAACAATATGATTGCAGTTATCTATTTATTTAAAGTGTTTATTTTAGCATAGTTGTGTTTATGTATAAGTATCAAAATTATTTCTTCTTTTCAGAAAATGAATACAGCGATGAATACATTTAAACAGAAAGTAAAATTATAATTTTATAGAAAAACTACTTTTTTTGATAATTTTCCATCGTGCTGCAGCGTTGAAATGTGTTGGAATTAAATGTAAATGAATGTGCTTTTTGGTCATTTAAATAAGTCAAAGCCATTTGCCCTGTTTATAATGCAGGAATAGTTTACAACTACACCAAGACTGGTGTCCAGCGAGAGCACGAGGGCTGGGAGCGCTGCATCTGCGTACCGCTGGTCCAGCCCGACATGTTCAGCCTGATGAGCCAGTGGGATCAGTATCTGGAGAAGTTCTCCTCTGATCAGATGTGGGACCCTCTGTGGCAAAGGTGACACACACACAGAAATGAAGAAGAAAAATTTGTCTGGTGTGAGTCTGGAATCAGTCTGTTCTTTTATTTTCCAGCTTTAATGAGGAAACGCACAACTGCTACAGCTACACCCTGACCTTCATCAACTGTGTGCTGGCCGCGCAGTCCAAGCCTGCCCTGAGCAAAGACCAGTTCACGCAGTCCTTCGTGCTGCCACGCATCAAGAGAGCTTCCAAATACATGATGCTGTGCCGCGAGATTTCCCAGAATCACTTTTACATTGTCAACAGCCCCCGGAGACACTCGCAGGAGAGTCCGAGTGAGGAGGACGAGGACAGCAAGAACAACTGAGCCAAGCATCATATCCTGTTGTTTAATCGTATCTTATATCAAGGTGGAATTTGATTGAACGATGCCTAAAAGTGCCTATTAATCTGAGCTGAAATGCTACTTCTGTAAAGCTGTAAAACAAAGCAGATAGAGCAACCATTGACTACCATTGTATTTTTTCCCTACTATGATAGTTAATAGTTGCTCTATCTGCTTGGTTACAAACATTGTAAATATTCTAAATATCTTCTTTTGTGTTCAGCAGAACAAAGAAACTCATACAGGTTTGGAGCAACTTGAGGGTGAGTAAAGGAAGAATTTTTGGGTGAACTATCCCTTTAATGTGGTGCATATTTACATTTGTGACCCTGGAGCACAAAACCAGTCATAAGTCTCACGGGTATATTTGTGGCAATAGCCAACAATACATTGTATGGGTCAAAATTATCAATTTTTCCAAATATAATTAGGATATTAAGTAAAGATCATGTTCCATGAAGATATTTTGTAAATTCCCTACCGTAAATATATAAAAAATGTATTATTAGTAGTTATATGCATTGCTATGGACTTCATTTGGATAACTTTAAAGGAGATTTTCTCAATATTTAGATTTTTTGGTAACCTCAGATTCCAGATTTCCAAATATTCTCATATCCTAACAAACCATACATCAATTAAATATTCTTTATTCAGCTTTCAGATGAGGTATACATCTCGATTAAAAATTTGACCCTTATGACTGGTTCACAACTTCTGAAGTGGGAATTGTCAATTTCAGATAGCACCTGAAGGCAGTATTATTTTCAGGGAAACATGGCTAAAGTAGTTCCAGCAGGTTTTGACCGCATTACAGTTCCATATCACTCTGCCAAATTATTTCAAAGATCCTTACAGATGACAACAGCGAAAAAACCAAAACCCACAGCGACACTGACCGAGCAAAGAAATATAGTAAACAAATTCTTCCATGCTCATACAAAAAAAAAAGTTATGTATGGAAAGCTCATACTCTCTCTCTCTCTCTCTCTCTGCTCTTCCACTCAAACTGATGATTTTATCAGTAAAATAGTTAAGCAACGTAAAAGCTACATGATATATCTCAGTAGCGAGGTAACGCCGCTATTGCTGAAGCTGATAAACTTACACTTTCACTATCAGTAGAGATGCTGATGCCGAACACTGTTGAGACTTGGGTCATTCACACACACTTAAAGGGGTCATGAATTGAGAAATCAACTTTCCCTTGAGCTTTTGATATATACAAGGTCATGTTAATAAAAATAATATCCTGTAAGTTTCAGAGCTGAAAACTTCTGGGCAAAGAAAAGCTTTTATAGACACCAGGCCCAGCAAACGATCGATTTCAGAATATGCCACACCTTGACGTTATCATGTGGTGAAACACCGCCTCTGCAGAAGAAGATCAACGCCTACTTCATCACTGCCTGTTTACCCCCGCCCACCGATTCACGCATGTAACAATAGGCCTAGTGTTAAACCATTGAGCTACAAAGCAATAAACATGCCGTTGAGGATTACAAAATATACAAAATATTGTGCAGTGACTAGGTTCAACAGTAATACAAGTAACTGTGTTCATTCTAATGCCTGATCTGAAATGTGATGATTCATGTAGTCAAATGTTCTTTGTCTGTGTCAGTAAGTCAGACCAGTGACTAAACATCAACTTGCCTTGTTTCTCTTAGTATGATGAAAATATCTATTTATCTATTATATCTAATATCGATTATATCTGTTATTTAAAGGTCCCATGGCATGGATTTTTTTATTTTATTTTATAATGTATTCTGAGGTGTACTTATATTGTTAGTATGATTTTTACATCATAAAAATTTAAATTTAGAAATAAAAGGCATTTTTTCTATACTGATGTTTGCCCTCTGGCCGAATGCCCTGTTTCAAGGAGCGTGTCTGCTGTGAGACTTAAGTAACAACGCCCACTGTTGTGATTGGCTGACATCTTTGCATTTAAAATGAGTATTAGATCTTGTAGCGGAGGGGGTGTGGTTTAACGAGGTCTACGAGGCACAAGCCTGCCAGAGAGACAGATGGACCTGAGTTCACTTCTGATCAGTTCTCTCAGCACGTCTTAGTTCAGTGAACTGTTGTAGTTACTAGCATGTACTTCAGGTTATTCGTTTATTTCTAGTCGGAGGGACTGTCACTCATGTCAGAGTTAGTAACTTTAGTAAATTATGGATCAGCGCTGACTCGAGACGCGAACCGTTTCGAACGATTCAGTCCGATTTGGTGAACTGGTTTGACCGGTTCACAAAAAAACACCGGTTCAAAAGAATGATTTATTCGCAAATCGGACATCACTAGTGGACCAGAGACGGAGCGATTGCTAACAAAGTTATAATGTAACTACTGAGTTGTGAGAGCGCTGTCAGCGCAAGTTTATTTAGTTTGTATCTGAGAGTTCTAAATAAACACCCAGTCCCAGTGACGCAGAGCCCGTCTTCCTCCTTATTCTACCAACTTTGTAACACGTGTAATGTACCATTACAGCTGTCTAGATGAACGAGTTACGAGTAAGTGTTGAAAATAGCATTATTTTGAGATATTTTCCTATCATATGAAAAGCGTCAGTGACGCGCAGTGAGTACACAGCGCAAACAAAGACACAACAGCAGTAATCGAATGTAATCCAGTTTATTGTGGGAATAGCTGGCTAGCCTTGCCCGGATACCCTGCAGTCACCCCCCTTCTGCTTAATCTCGCGCCGCGTAAGGCGCCTCCGCTGTGGGTGATATGCAGTACTGGGGGTCGGTGATGTTGAAGGCCGACCGGCCAGTGCAACCCGAGCCTCGGCGTGCGTGAGGTTTATCTCTAAAGATGTGGCTCTGCCGATGTTAGGTAGAAACTCACGACTATATGCACATTTTAGAACAGATAGACGCGACGAGGACGTACAAAAACACTGACTCACAAGATAGAAAACACCGTTTTCGGGAGAGAGAGAAGCCGCCGCGTGTGTACGAATAATACATTTCTGTGTGAACTTGAATAATTAGCTACACATCAGAAATCACTGATCACAGATCAGAAGGAACTGAAAAAAGACTTCTGTTTGTACATCCAAACACTGAGAAACTGCCAGCATTCACTCGTTCACAGGCCATGATCTCTCGAGGACACACAAATATGGCACTCGCATGGGCGTGCCAAATTCTCTGGGTGGAGGAAAGGGAGGTAACCGTTCCTGCTATGACGTCATAACAGGAAAATTCAAGATCAGCTAGTCTGAGCTGTCATTTTCTCAAAGGCAGAGAAAGACAGCCAAAACTCGGTTTACACCGATCAAAATTTCTAGCCACTTGGGGACAATATTCAGGCTAGGGGAACTCATATTAATGTTGAAAAACCTCATAAAATGAAAATTTCATGCCATGGGACCTTTAACAGTGATTAAATTCTATAAAGAAAGCGATCAAAGAAAGCTCCCTTTGCAATAGTTTGAGCAGCGTGCGCTGAACCTATCAATCAAACAGGAGAGTTTATCAGTGACTCTCGTTTTATTCAATGAATCTCTTAACTAGGGTGATTTCAGGGTGATTGGGACACTTTTTGCCATTGAGATGACTTAAAAGTGTCCCAATCACCCTGAATTCACCCTATATCACGTTTGCACTGTTAGTGAAGATGAAAGCATTCATTAGTGTACAGAAACTGAGTTGCAATGACGAGATCGCTGCTTTAATGTGCTCAACATAATAATAATAATATTACATTTTATTTGTAACGCACTTTACATTAAACAAAATCTCAAAGTGCTACAGATTTAAATAAATAAATAAGAATAAATAAAACTGAAAAATAAAGTAACAAATGAATCAAAAGCTCTGCTAAAAAGGTGGGTTTCAAGACCACATTTAAAAACATCAACAGTCTGTGGGATCCGCAAGTGGTCAGGGAGAGCATTCCACAGACTGTTTAGCTGCAGAAAGTTTTGCTTCATCCACGCCTTTATCTCATCCAGGCAAGTGATCAAAGTGGATGGAGTGAGGTCAGCAGAGGGGGAAGAATTTGTCCTAAGGTAAAATTGAGTGTCATCAGCATAGTAGTGAAAAGAAATCCCATGCCGGCTGATGACACGGCCAAGGGGGAGCATGTAGAGGATGAACAGGATGGGGCTGAGCACTGAGCCTTGAGGGACACCGCAGGTGATGCTGGGAGACAGGGATGTAGCTTCTCCCAACGCAAAATATTTAGTTCTCCCAGTGAGATACGATGAGAACCAGTTGTGGACAGAGTCAGAGAGCCCGATGGTGGAATGTAAGCGGTGAAGGAGGATGTTATGATCAACCGTATCGAAAGCTGCAGATAAGTCCAGGAGGATGAGAAGGGATGGGGAACCAGCATCTGCCGCCATCAAAAGGTCGTTTGTGACCCTGACCAAAGCTGTTTCTGTCTGATGATAGCAGTTTTGAGTGATGAAGGAACATGGCCAGCCTGGAGGGAATGATTAATGATTTTGGTTATAAGGGGACTTAAGACACAGAGGTTAAATTTTACCAAGGCTGTGGGAAAAGGATCCAGTGCACAGGTGGATGGTTTCATCTTTCTGATGATGTCCTCAACCTCGCACTGTGTGATGATGGAGAAGCAGCAGAGATGTAAGTCCCAGGCTGTGGATCGACAGTCAGGACAGGCAGAGCGGAGGTGCTAGAAAGGTGAAAGTGGATGTTGTCTACTTTGTTCCTAAAAAAGGTCATGAACTTATTGCACCTCTCTTCTGTGGCTTCTGCAAAAGAGTGAGTTTGCGGTTTGAGGATGTGGTTTATAGTGGAGAAAAGTTTCTTGGAGTTTCCAGGGTTATTGTTAATGATGCAAGAGTAGAACTGCGACTGAGCATCTCTCAATGACCTTGCGTATGCCTTCTGATGTTCTCTATAAGCTAGCCTATGAACAGTGAGTCCTGAAAGCTTGAGACGCCTCTCAAGTACACGCCCAACCGTCTTGTGTGTGATCGGCTACTGCAACCTTTCATGCCACGATCTTAATATAATGCCATAGATCTAAATGAAACACTTTTCACGATTAGTTAGATGATGTCTCCCAGCGGACATGCCCCTTAAAATGGAACGTTCAGAGCAGAAGGCTAAAGACAGGGTAGGAAAATGCCTTTTATTTATAAATTATGACAATTTTTGATGTAAAAAGCATTCTAACATTATAAGTGAACCCCAGGAAACATCATAAAACAATTAAAAAAACAACGCAGTTCATGACCCCTTTAATAACTGCATCAGTGGCTCAAGGCTCCGCTGGCTCTAAAATTACGTTTTTGAATTTGCAACGGAGGCGTGGGTTCAGATCCATTCGAATATAGTCCTGCACACACTTTTAAGACAAAAACCTGACAAATGTCTTGAAATACATCAATGATTTGAGTTGTGGTAACTGTAGAATAAGTGGAATTTAATTATTAGAGAATAATGCACACCTGAGGTGTAACGGCCACATTCCTTACGTAAGCTTTCTTTGAACCGTTCGGCCCGACGGTAGAAACACTTTTTGTGATAAAACACAATGAACTCCACTGGTCTTCTCTCCATATATTTATTGTTGAACACTCTTTGACTGTGTCTGGATGTTGTTTAAACAATCTGCATGTTTTTAAAAAATATAAATAATATTTTGAAGCAAAATAAAGATGTAAGGAATGTAAAAAGGACTGCTGGCTCAAACGTCCTCCTGTTCTGTGCGCTCTCTTGAGGAGACCCATCTGCTCACCAGCACCTCCTGCAACACATGAGGGACATCACAGATATCCAGACGTGAGCAGAAACTCTGGAAACACACACTCTGCCCTCCTGTACCTGTACGGTGAACCGCTTCACACACTCCGGCGAGGACAGCTCGTCTTCTGTCAGATCTGATGGAGTGATAACGTAGCAAAGCATCAGTTCCTGCACAGGAAACACACACTCAGTGAGAAGACACCAGACTGATCACATTCACTCACTGCACTTTCCATAAACGGGGCCTTGACTCTTTCTTTGGTTCTTTTACAGTAAAGTGTCAGTGAAAGGAAGTGTTGAACCTTCAGAAACGGTTCATCTTCCACCTCAGGAGGAATCTACATTTGATCTGACCTGTTTTCTGAATTTTGTCAACCCGTTTTAAAAATGGAGTTACCCTGATGTGTGATTTGGGAATTTTATAGCAATAAACATTACATACCCATCTAAACTGAGCAACAACAACAACAATGTGATTACCCTCAAATTTCTCAAAAGAGTTTAGACCAAATGTTGGTTTGTAGTTATAAACATACATTGGTTTAAATGTCAATAAATAATAAATATGATGGTTTAAATTATATACGAAAGTTTTTAATAATCAAATAAAAAATAAAATAAATAAGTAAGGGATAATCCACGGCTAGCTGTGCATTAAACTATTTTAATGCTCGATGTGGAGGCAGAGAGCCGAAGCCGAGTGCATTCAGAGTTTAATGCACAGCCGTGGATTATCACGCTTATACTCAAGTTAAAGCTGTTGATGTCATCTACTTGTGAATTTAACTTGTGCACCAAATTGTATTATTGCATAAAACATTTCCAAATAAAGCAGCGTTTCTATCCCATGCGCTCAAGAGAACAGAATCATCACTTCCTGAGAAATTGGCTCAAAATATCAGTAATAAACTAAGTTGCTCACACACACACACCCACCCACCATAAATGAGTGTCGTCTCAGAGCGTCAGAGAACACACACACACACACAGTCAAGTGTCAGGCGAAACACACACACAAAAATCATAAATGAGTGTCGTCTCAGAACGTCAGGCAAAACACACACACACACACACACACACACACACACACACACACACACACACACACACCATAAATGAGTGTCGTCTCAGAGCATCAGGCGAAACACACACACCCCATAAATCAGTGTCGTCTCAGAGCGTCAGAGAAAACACACACACACACACACACAGTCAAGTGTCAGGCGAAACAAACACACACACATCATAAATGAGTGTCGCCTCAGAGCGTCAGGCGAAACACACACACACAAACAAACATCATAAATGAGTTGCGCCTCAGAGCGGCAGGCGAAACACACACACCATAAATGAGCGTCGTCTCAGAGCGAAACACACACACACGCAAAAAACTTTTCACGCAATTTTTTCCTGTGTTGAGATGCTGGTGTTTGGGAACACAATCGTGTGAGATGCTTCTGGAGGAATACACACACACACACCATGTTCTCTTGCGTTGGGATGCTGGTGTTTGGGAACACAATCGTGTGAGATGCTTCTGGAGGAATACACACACACACACACACACACACACACACACACACACACACACACACACACACACACACACACAGTGTCATGTTCTCTTGCATTGGGATGCTGGTGTTTGGGAACACAATCATGTGAGATGCTTCTGGAGGAATACACACACACACACACACACACCATGTTCTCTTGCGTTGGGATGCTGGTGTTTGGGAACACAATCATGTGAGATGCTTCTGGAGGAATACACACACACACACACCATGTTCTCTTGCGTTGAGATGCTGGTGTTTGGGAACACAATGGTGTGAGATGCTTCTGGAGGAATACACACACACACACACACACACACACAGTGTCATGTTCTCTTGCGTTGGGATGCTGCTTTGGGAACACAATCGTGTGAGACACTTCTCGAGGAATTAAACCAAATTATTCTGATCACAGACTTTGACTCAGGCGTTTCAGAGCCACCAAACCAACATTTGAGATGCTGCGATGCCATTGGTCTGCTGATTAGGCCAGTTATCCAATCACAGCCTCTGCTGAGGCAAAGTCACCTGAGGTTTAGAAACCGAGTCAAACGCTTCAGGAACAAAAATAAATGTAGGGCGGGGCTTGCCTTGATTTGGTCTGTGGGGAATTGATTGGATGGTTGTGGTTTGCTATTCTTGGATCTAATGTGAGTGACAGGTTGACCTGCCCTCGTCATCAGAGATGTCATAAGCAGTGTGGTACCTTTGAGACGTTCCCAGTGGTTCTGCTCAGAGCGGCGAGAGACCTCCAGCTGAAGGGCCGCAGGGAAGCACCTCTGAAACATGCGTCCACTCTCTCCACCACTACGGAGTAGCTGAAGGCAGAATGAAACCTTTCTCACTGAAATTACTTCAACGCAGTAAAGTAGTAACTCTAAGGCTGACATGAAAGTTATTCTAAAGGTGGTTGTTAGGGTGTTCTGAGTGGTTGCTAAGGTATTAAGCGTGGTTGCTATGGTGTTGCTAGGCAGTTGGTAGTTGTCACAGATGGTTACTATGGAGTTTTTATAGAGTTCTTAACATGTTAAGATCGTGAAAGCAGCATAAATTGGGTTCTGAATGCCGTTTAATGATGAATTATGATTTGCAAGTCGACTGGACTTTGACGCAACATCAATGCAGAGATTAACTAGCAAACTATTCCAACAAACCTTGCATGATAAAACGGTGGTCCTTTACGGTAGAGCACTAGAAAAGAGAGAAATAAAGGATCAGCATTAGAACAAATGAGAATATGAGAACTGAGAAAGCAAACAAGATGCAACTCTATAGTGCGCTCGGAGTGAGAGTCATGTGTCAACGCTACCATCGTCTGCTGAAGTTCACAGCCAAGAGTCAGTTTCCAGCGAGCCACGGTGCGATGGGTCGGAGTGCAAGGAAAGCAATGCTTAATACACCTGAATAATTCACCCGGCCACCTCCAGTGTTACACACACTACTTGGAAAATCTCTCTCAGCCGCTGGACTCAAGTTAATTCAGGGTCAGACCTAAATGTTTTAGAGGGACACGCCATAAACGACAGAGCTCGAGAACAGATGCCAGTCGTTTAAATGGGTTCTTGCATGAACATTAGAGCTTATCTAGATTTTTATATTTTCTGCCGAAAGCGCGAGTGCTTTGCGTTCACTGGATGCGACGTTGCTAGGATGTGCTGTCATTCCACTGACAGCTTTTTGTCTGTGCATTGCTTCATGACATGCATGGCTTGATTTTCTGTGAAGTCTTTTGAAAATGATTTTCATACACTTTATTTGAAGCTTCCTGGTTACAGTGCAAGAATTACACATAAGCACCGAGTAATATTAACAACAGGAACTTCCTATAGCATTAGGGTTAGTTACTTGTAATAGTGCATATTCAACTAGTAAGTACACAAGGACACTGTAAAAAGTTACACCAACTTTTTTAGTATAAAGTGTTACCAATTTCTTTTCTTTAAAAGTGTAGTTACAAACTTCTTTTGTAGTTTTTTTTAAATTGTCTTTGTTGTTACCCATTTTTCTTTACACTTAAAGAAAAAAAGTTAACTAATATATTAGTTTTACAAACTCTTTTTTCTTTAGAGGTGTAGTGTTACCCTCTTTTCCTTTAAGTGATAAATATAAAGAATTTTTTTTCAGTAAAATATCCAAAAACCACTAGGACAGTGTTATATTTTTTGTTCAGTTGAGTACTTACAATATCCCAAATGTTTCCAACTATTTGTAAATCGTGAGAAAATTGCTATATTAACCAAGGAACCGGGACATGTGAGGAAGTCGCCTGTTAATTGCGTCATATCTGCGTTCCCCTTGGTTTCCGGTTTTATTTTGCAGAAACACTTTACTCTTACTACAGTGTGTCATAGCAGCCGCTGAGCAAACGCACAGAGTAAAGTCATAACATAATTTTCAACACACTCAGATGTATCTAATATGATGAACAGAGCTGCGTTATCTCATACTCATGACCGAAAAAGCGGAAGTGGCGCCGGCGACTGTGTAATAATAAAAGTCCCACCGGTGACTATGCCATAATAAAAGTCCCGCTGCTTGCGTGGCGTGTTCCGCTCTTCTTATTAACAATCGCTCCAGCGGCCTTGCTCAGCTCCACAACACTTGGTCCGGCTCTGCTTCATACAGTAACATTAATAATTGCATCCATGAATATGATTTATTTTCCACCGGCTGTGAGGTGAAGACCACATGTCCCAGGATTCTGCGCTCAAACTTGGCATCATCAAACTATGCCTTTGTTTTGAACCTCTAGTGGACGGAAAAGTTACATAGTGCACCTTTAAAGGACAACTCCGGTGAAAAATGAACCTAGGGATAATTAACACATGGTTACCGAGTAGATCGTTCTCTGGGATGTGTTTTCATGAAAATCGAATGTAAAGAGTTTTATCTCTAAAAACAGATTAGCTTATAACGCTAGTAAATGGGGCACAGACAGATTAACAGTTTAATAAGAAGATACTTTATAAAGACAGAACATTACGCGTATACAGACAGGAGTCATCTTGGAAAACAGTCTCGACAAGTCGAGCCACGAACGCTGTGCTAAGTGAGCTGGTCGATAGGAATTATCGTAGCTTAGCACAGCGTTCGTGGCTCGACTCGTCGAGACTGTTTTCCAAGATGACTCCTGTCTGTATACGCGTAATGTTCTGTCTTATCAGATAAGTATCTTCTTATCAAACTGTTTGTACACTTACAAAGTTCTCAATGCTTCGGTTTGCATGTAGGGACCCTCATTATGCTACCATGAAAACGCATCCCAGAGAACGATCTACTCGGTAACCATGTGTTAATTACCCCTAGGTTCATTTTTCACCAGAGTTGTCCTTAAAGCGTTACATTTTTCTTTAAAAGTGATTACATATTTTTATTTAAGAGTTACGAACTTCTTTAAAAGAGTAGCGTTACCAACTTCTTTTTCTTTAGGTATAAACTTACATTTTTTCTTTAAAAGTATAGTTATAATATTTTCTTTAAGTGTAAAGTTTAACCTTTTTTTTTTTAAAGCTGCAGTCCCTAACTTTTTGCGCTCTAGCGGTTAATAAACTGAACTGCATGCGTCTTGCAGAAGAACATTGCAGCCGGAGCTACTTCTCTCTGTTTATGTCTATGGCGAGTCATGCAGGGACTGTGCTCCTCCACAGCGGTTCCTACCAGACCGGTCTGAAATAGTTCCAATATAAACACTTATTACAAGTGTACCATAATGATTCAGGCTGTACAATTTTTGTAAATATTGAACAAAAAAAGTTATGGACAGCAGCTTTAAATGTAGTGTCACAAACAAAGTGCGGTGTTACCTTTTTTCTTTAAAAGTGTAACATTACACATTTTTTCTTTAAAGGGTTAGTTCTGAAAATTCTGTCATTAATTACTTTCATGTCGTCCGACACCCGTAAGACGGAACACAAATCAAGATATTTTTGTTGAAATCCGATGGCTCAGAAAGGCCTCCATTGGCAGCAATGACATTTCCTCTCTTAAGACCCATAAAAGGTACTAAAGACGTCGTTAAAAAGTCTCACTACAGTGGTTCTACAATAATTTTATGAAGCAACAAGAATAGTTTTTACGCGCAAAAAAAGAATAAAAATAACGACTTTATTCAACAAGTTCTTGTCTTCCGTCTGGGACTCTGACGTGAACTCATGAAGCATGCGCGAGAATATATGACGTAGAGCTGGCGTTCTGTTGAATTCTACATTGATTCTGCTGACATATTTACGAAGACTGTTTGATGTATAGAACAGCTTAGATATGGCGCGTCTTGCTCTGTTTGTAAACAAAGTTCCTCGCTTCCGACTCTATGTCATATTCTCGCGCATGCGTCGTGGTGCTTCGTGAGTTCACGCCAGAGGCCCAGACGGAAGACAAGAACTTGTTGAATAGTCGTTGTTTTGATTTTTTTTGCACACAAAAACTATTCTCGTTGCTTCATAAAATTATTGTAGAACCACTGTAGTGCGATGGACTTTAACGACGTCTTTAGTACCTTTTATGGGTCTTGAGAGAGGAAATATCATTGCTGCCAATGGAGGCCTTTCTGAGCCATCGGATTTCAACAAAAATATCTTAATTTGTGTTTTCCGAAGATGAACAAAGGTCTTACGGGTGTCGAACGACATGAGGGTAAGTAATTAATGACCGCATTTTCATTTTTGGGTGAACTAACCCTTTAAGTGTAGTGTTAACACCACTGTAAAAAAACGATATCACACTATATGAATGTGAATGAACTTGGAATTGCTTGCTACATTTATTATCAAAATGACCCTGCATTGGGAATTATGAACGAATGAATGAATGAGGTATTTATAAAGTGCTTTTTTTCTATATACTGATGTACACCCAAAGCGCAGGGGACAAGGGTCTCTCCTCAATTAATCAGTTTGATGTAGTTCAGGTTTTCAGTTGAGAGTTTGTGAGAAATATTCTTACTTAAGTCAGTTCCATATTTAATTCCAGACTTCGGCACCCAGCCTTTACTGCGGAAATAGTGATAGGCAGCGTAGGAGGTGGAGAAGTTGGGCTGCAGTGAACGAAACATCGTCCAAAGCTGAGCGACTGACAGGGCTTCCTGTAGAAAACAGCACCAGACAGAACTTAGGGACCAATTAAGAAAAATCACATTTAGATGACGCACACAGAAGGACGGCAAAAACTCACCCCGCTGTAATAAATGGACAAGCATCCAAGAGCATAAACCAGAAAGAAAGCCTGAAACACAAAGACAAGCATCTTGTTAGGAGACAAATTATTCTGCCGCCCACCCTGCATCGCTTCTCAATTGATTTGCTTGGTTGCTAACAAGGTTATGTTAGGATGTCTCCTAAATCACACCGGCTTAGGTTCAAACCGACGATAGCCGTCTTAAGACATTACACAGGGGAACGTCAGGCAAAGGTAAAGCATACAGCCGGGATGATGAATAATCAATTATACAATATCACACATTCCTCAGAACGCTCTGTTCAACACTCTGCTCAGACTCTAGGGTGTATTTAACTGGAGAATGATGGGATGTGATTATATCAACGAGAGGGAGCGGTAATTTCAGTAAGCTGTTGTTGAGGGAGGTTGAATTAACACGCAACATTCGGAGAAAGGGAGAATCGAGTAGATAAGACATTCACAGCTTCAGTTCTGCTGTTTGGATTGGCTCTGAGCAATGAAATCGCTCGACTACATTCAGCTGTAACAATAACATACTTTAATAACTCAAACCTGACAGATAAAAACCAAGGGCACGAGCCCACATTGATGGAGGGCTGGGAAATAATTGCAGCAATATCCAATATGTGGACGGACAGGATTTCTTGGGCTTGAAACTTCAGGTTAGCGCTGACGAGTCACTCACTTCTTCATAACTCAGCTGCAGGTACTCCATCATGGTGAATGGGTTGATTCTGCACACCAACTTGCCCAGCTGGTCCTGACATAGGAAAGAGTCCATTACTAGCAGGCTCATTCTTAAAACGAAGACTGGACACTGAAATCTATTTTACAATAGTGTCTTGGAAAACAAAGTTCTTCTAGAAGCATGCATCTAATTCAGAAACACAAAAAGGCACTTTCCCTCACTATTTGACCTATGACTTTTCCATATAGGGGCGTGCGATATTGACAAAAAAACCTCAATATTTTCCAGGATTTTATAGATGACTCATCTTTTCCATTAAGTTTAAATTGATTTTTGTTGACGTTGAATATTGATATTTGAAATAAATGAAAAGATCCTTTAAATGTGAAATTAAAAAGACCACCAGTAGGTGGCAGCAAGTCACTTTTAATGAGCGAGTCATTGCGATTCAACCGATCCATTCAAATGGCTGATTCATTCAGGAACAAAGCGTTTGACCATCCTAGGCCCTGTCCCAAATGGCACCCTAAACTCTCACGGTCTTCCTCTGAGTCCGCACTTTCACGACGTAATGCCGCTTTGACTGCCGGGAAGAAGTCCGCTGCATAGCTCGCACCAGTGCAGACTCGGCAGAAGTGCGCATCGAGGGCGCATATCGACCTCAAAGGGGGCGCTCGCGAGCACCCTTCTGAGACCTAAAATGACAAATGGGACACCCTGCGGTCTCGTGGACTTAACGGACACTCCCACGCAGCGGGCATTGTAAGTCCATAAGACCGAAAGTGCACATGAAGTGTGCCATTTGGGACAGGGCCCTAATGAGTGAGACATTGAATCATTAATTCAACCGCTCCATTCAAACAGCTGATTCATTCAGGAATGAAGCATTTGACCGTCTTAATGAGCGAGTCATTGAATCATTCATTCAACTGATTCATTCAAAAAGTTGATTAATTCAGTAATGCAACGCCACGGTATGTTGCTCAGAGACGGAAATAGCTTTGGCTAATTTCAAACTATTTAAATTGGCAAAATGGAGCAAAAGCAGGCAATATTGTGTCTAAAATGTAAGTCACTTAAAGGATTAGTTCACCCCAAAAATGAATTTTTTCTCATAATGATGCTCTGCGTGATCCCAGATGAGGAATAGGGTCTTATCTAGCAAAACGATCGTCATTTTTAAATGATAAATGAATAAAAATTAATATACTTTTTAGCGTAAATTGTTCATCTTGCGCAGCTCTGCGAAGTGCTAAGGACGACGTAATCACGTCGGAAAGGTCAAGCTAGACGTAGGCAGAAGTACCGCCCCGTGTTTACAAAGCGCTTGTGTGAAGACTAATACAAACGGCCTTTACCAAAAACACTAAATTTTCAACTTCAAAATCGTCCGATATCGTTGTTTTACCTTTTTTTTGCCAAAGGGCGTTTGTATTAGTCTTCACACGAGCACTTTGTAAACACGGGGGCAATACTTCAACCTACGTCTAGCGTGACCTTTCCGACGTGATTACGAGTAGAGTAAATCACGCAGTGATAATGTACTACTCTAAACTACTAGACTACATCACATGTGTTTTTGTAAAGAGAGGAACACACTAAATGTCAGATGACACATCGTTAAAATATCAATCACGTTATAATCATAGACAATATATAAATCGCACACCCCTATTTCCATGACTTTTCCAGTTGTTCATAATTACTGGATTAAGACTTTTTTTTAAAGTAATTTTTCAACGTTTGTGTTCTCAAAGACCACAGAATACAGTTGTCAGTCCTGTATTTGAGTCCTTAATACGGTTACATTCACACACAGTTCAGTTATTTACTGGAGTGACAACGCATTCTATATAACCAAAATCGCTCATGTAAATTTTCAGGACTCAATCGCTGCTCAAATAGCTTTGATATTACGTATTTTAAAAATAGTCAACGCTTTAATTCTATAGATACATTTAGCATTTTCACCAGCAACAAATGTTAACACTAAATCTGCTAAACCTTTGCAAAGATATCCTTGGATGAAAATTTGGATATTGTACCATTAGCATTATGACCTGAAATTGGTCTTCATTCTTGCATGTGTGGATTGTGAGTTATTCTTTTGCAAATCTAGTTTAATTTACCATTGAGACGCCATCCTCTGTAGAGTTTCCACCATCATCATCATCTTCAGAAACCTCCACCAGAACATATTCATACGCTTCTGATGGGTCTGTGCTGGCCACAATCCGCTCTGAACTCATCAACTGGTTTTCATCAGGTCTACAGCCACAGTGAGCGATCCAGTCATCATGTCTACTGCACTTCACGTTGGGGTTTGAGAGCTGCTCTAGCCGCTCAGGTTCTCGAGGATAAAGTTCAGCTAGAGGGTCATAAACTGGGTTTCCTTGGCGACGGGACCCTGCAGTATCCAGATTCAGATTTAAATCTGTCTCACAAGCCACATCATCCATTGATTGGTCCACCAATGAGTCGCCGCCAGCGCTTTTGGCCTGAGATTTTGTTCGTTCTTGGCTATGTTCCTCCTTGATATCAAACTCCACTGGTTTTGTGAGTATCTGCAATGCATGATCGACAGACTCATCCTCCAGTCCTTGCATCCTGAGAGCCGCCCGTGCCCAGCTGAGCCGTTTCTGGTATCTGGTAGAAATTAATCCAACACCATTGATTATTAAGCATCTAGTGCAAACATGAGAATGACTGCATACACATCAGGGCTCCAGACTGAGACCAAATGGTGCTTTTTGCAACCCTTTTTCCTACCGGTGCGACTAAATTCTGTTAGAGGTCGCGCTGGTGCCTCCACCACATGTGTCAAACGAAATGAAAGCAGAACAAAACCACGCTACTTGTTTGATAGACGGCAATCTCTGAACCGGTTTACTCACGGGCCAATCTTGATCACGTGACACTGTTACTACACAGTGCTGGAGATCAAGAGAGAAAGCGTTTGAGTTCACGACAGAATTAATAACATCGCAGTGAGATCTAGGAGATCTAGTGTTCGGCGCAGAATTCTCTGTTATAAACCCTATCGGATGTGAAAACCAGGAGAGACATTGTGCCATGTACGAAGTTATATGCTTTTATGCTTTTCAATCCACAAGTCACCAACATTCACCATGGATTTCATTTGGTAACGCTAACTGTAACCATGGTATTGTGGAAGAAATGGTCAAATGTTTTTACATTATTCATCTCAGGGTTCATACAACATTTTAAGACTTTACTGCTTCAATTTTTCCAGCACTTCAAAGCTCTAAATATGATCTTAATATTATTATGTTTGAATTTGAATGTTTGTATTCAACTATTTGCACTAGTATTGCGATATGCAACTGCAATCGCTCATGTCTTGGACTTGGCAAATGTCTACGGTCCACATAACTGTTTATGTTTGGAATGACTGTTGTTCCATTTTGTTATTGTGAAGCGTCCTTGAGCTTGGGAAAGGCGCTATATAAATTAAACAGTATTACCATTATTATCCTATTTTAATGTTATTTTTAATGATTTGTAACTTTCAAATAGTGATTTGAGACTATCCGACTAATAAAAGTTTGGTCGACCAAGCCTCTTCTAGTCACCTATTAGGGGGCTTTCCTTTGGAAATCAGGGTCCCAGAGTCTGGAGGAAGAGAGGAGAGGCACACAATCCAGTGTAACGTTTCCACAGTCAGTGATGGTTTGGGGTGCCATGTCATCTGCTGGTGTTGGTCCACAGTGTTTTCTGAGGTCCAAGGTCAACGCCGCCGTATACCAGGAAGTTTAAGAGCACTCCATGCTTCCTGCTGCTGACCAACTTTATGGAGATGCGGATTTCATTTTCCAACAGGACTTGGCACCTGCACACAGTGCCAAAGCAACCAGTAGGACCATGGTATCCCTGTTCTTAATTGGCCAGCAAACTCGCCTGACCTGTATTGTGAAGAGGAAGAGGCGATATGCCAGAACCAACAATGCAGAAGAGCTGAAGGCCACTATCAGAGTATCAACACTATCAACCTGGGCTCTCATAACACCTGAGCAGTGCCACAGACTGATCGACTCCATGCCACGCCGCATTGCTGCAGTAATTCAGGCAAAAGGAGCCCCAATTAAGTATTGAGTGCTGTACATGCTCATCCGTTTCATGTTCATACTTTTCAGTTGGCCAAGATTTCTAAAAATCCTTTCTTTGTATTGGTCTTAAGTAATATTCAAATCCCTGAATTTGGGATTTCCCTTAGTTGTCAGTTATAATCATCAAAATTAAAAGAAATAAACATTTTAAATATATCAGTCTGTGTGTAATGAATGAATATAATATACAAGTTTCACTTTTTGAATGGAACTAGTGAAATAAATCAACTTTTTGATGATATTCTAATTATATGACCAGCACCTGTACTTTTATTTAAAATAAGACATGAATTACCACTATAACCAATAGATGGCAGCACTTATTAGATGGGCTTCCATTCTGACGTGAAGCAAATCGCTTCCGAATCAGTTGCTGGTGCCTCCATCTGTAGAACTGTGTGGCACCGGAGCCACTGCTGTCGAATCTGGAGCCCTGAAAGATGTGCAAGATTACTTACTCTGACGAGGAGATCACGGGTAGACATCTGTCTCCAATGTCTAAAAAAAAAAAAAAAAAAAAATTAAAGTTCTGCATAATTAAGGGCGTGGCCACTTTGAGTGACAGGTGGATAGCCATTTATCTGCTGTCTTTTTGTCATCGCGTCACGTCAGCTCCACCCACGTCCCGCCTCTTTGTAAATGTATTATCCGGGAGTGACGAGCGATGACGCGCTGCCAAGGCAAGCTCATCCCTACTTTACACTTCAGAATCCTATGGGTGACGTCACGGACACTACGTCCATATTCTCTTACAGTCTATGGCGCGGATTCAAGGGAGTTGTCTTCACCTCTACAGCCGGTGGAAAAGAAGCAGACGGGACTCGGGCAGAAATCATGTTCATGAATGAGATTATTAATGTTACGGTAGTATAAAGCAGAGCAGGGCCTGAACGAGTCGCTGGAGCGATTGCTGATGAGACGAGTGCGACACATGGCGACAGCAGCAGTGCTTTAATTCTGTCAGACGAGCGCTTCCGCTTCTTCCGCTCATGCGTATGTGGGGGAACGCAGCACTGTTTTAATCACATTCCACACATTTGAGTGTGTTAAAGTTATGTTATAATGCTACTCTGTGCGTTCGCTCGGCGCTACTATGAGACACTTGTTCACACTGCAGTGAGCTAGATCATATTAGGCATGGTAAAACATGGTACTCGCGGTAAAGCAAGAACACCAGATTCAAACAATAAGACTAACCTGTGTTGAGCTGTAGAATTAGTTTTCTGTCCATGAACAAACATTTGCCTACCTGTCTTATAAAACAGATCATATATTAAAGCGTCTTTGGTGTTTCCATGGTTACTACAAAATAAAACCAGAGGGTAACGGGTGATATCATTGATAGGCGACACACACACACGGTCCGGGTTAAAATAGCTTATTTCTCTGGATTTAAAGTCGGCATGAAACGGAAGTTGAGATCGTCTTTTTCTCCTTATTGTGACGTATATCCGAGTGAAACGGCTTCTGAAATTAGAAAAAATGTAGGGCGAGGCTTGATTTCGTCCTTCGGGAATTGATTGGATCGTTGGAAGTTGGGCGTTGCTAACAAAATGGAGGCAGATTTGAAGTTTGCACTCAGTTGTGTATCTATCTCTTAAATAAATGTATTTTCTTTCTAAATCTTTTCTACATAATGTTACTGAGCATATTTCCTCACTTTTCGCTGGTTTATGCTACAGATTTTACTTATTTTAAGCCTTTTATGGCTTTATTTCTGTAAAGCTTTTTTCTCAGCTCTCCCTTATAAAGGGGGCGCGCCGTAAGCGCGTTCACACGCTGCATTCCTCAGTGCGAGTCGTCACGATAAGCTGTTCGTCCGACTATATTGAGTAATTTTTACATTAAAAAAAAGCTTTTATTTCTCATATATTTCTCTCTTTTTGCCTCAAGTCCTTCTTGAAGAAGGTATTGTGTATACCGAGAAAAATGCACCTAACCACGATCAGTGACAGGTTTCTGAGAGGAGGTGCAGAAACGAGACGGGGCGATAACCCCGCCCTCGCGCCATAGCACATGACCGGGGGAGAAGAGAGGTCGTTTCATGGGGGAGGGAAAGTTAACATATTTGATTAAAGATTATAAGGGTAAATGAATTTTTAAAAAATAATGAAGTGAACAGATAAATCAGTTATAGTAAACACTACAATATTAATATAAAAATACAAATTGTAAAATTTGATTTCATGCCGCCTTTAAACATTCTTGGAAACATTTGGGATAATGTACACAAGTCAACAAAATATATAACACTGTTCTAGTGGATTTTGGAATCCAAAAATCTAACATATTGTGCCTTTAAAGTAATTAGTAATTAAAGCTGCAGTCCATAGTTTTTCCTCTTTGTCGCCATCTCTGTTCGAAATCTGCAATTGCAACGATTCGCGGAATTATCAACTTCACGTGACTTGTCGTTTAGACCTTTCTGGATCCGCCATCAAATTGATTGATAAGTTGAATTTTATCAAGTGCTGTGAGAAAAGGCTATAAATCTCCACCTCCAACATCCTCACACGCAATATAGCCTACTAGCCGGGACACCACCTTTATGTGTACAGATGTGACGTAATGACGCAAACATATGCTTGAATTTCCCGCAGAAATCCACCAGT
>NC_137112.1:15908964-15938964 GCF_949357685.1 Gobio gobio | reverse complement strand
AATGTTTCATGAACGATGTAGAACAAGATTTATGTGCTAATATTTTGAGAACATTGTTAAAGACCAGTTAACTTTGAGCAAATATTATATTAAAGTTACTGTTCATAACTTCGATAGAACGTTCCCTGTTAGCTGGGTTTACATCTACCCCTGAAAAAGAAACATATTCTGTTGTGGACCATATGAATGTAGAAATGATGTCCTCACAGATACGACTGCTTTAATATAACACTGTAATGTTGCCAATTTTGACACTGCAATCAGAAAACAAAACAAAAGCTTCATCTGACAACATGAACCGCTCAGCTCTCTCTCTGTGAACACACTTCTCTCAGTGTTTTCTGAATAGCAGGTGTATTCCTTCACACATCAACCTTTACACGGCTGGGATTCCTCCGTTCCGATATTCAAACACACCGAACAGATTCAAGCTGCTGTGTGTGATACTCCACAAACACACTCCGGGGCTCTCCTAAAGCCTCTGCTATCTTTGGCTGCATTCCTTCAACCATTTTTAAAGCAGCAGAATGTATTTTCTGCAATGGCTTGGCATTGTCCGTGAAGCGTCTTGGCAGGATGAAGTCTCCGTGGGATTGAGAGTAACAAAGCGAAGGATATGCTGATACAGCACAAAAACACATTTAATCATCATCATCAAAACAGACAGCAGGCCACTTTCCAGAGCGCAGCGTCCACTCCAAACTGTCCATTCCCATCCTGATCTCGAGAGAATACGAGTTCATAAAACACCACTGAGGATAAAGTATGGAAAAGCTTTCCCATAATGCTATAATGACAGGCTGGAAAAAAAACATTCAGCACTAATTACGTTTTATGTGGTGTTTATGTACTACATATAAATAAGTGATTTTGATATTAGGCCTATTTGAACGTATGCTACACGTTTGCCTTTTTTGTTCAAGATTTAACTAATGAATACATCATCAATTCTTCTTCCAAAACGTGTTTTTGTCTTATCCTGATTCACTATGGTAAGTCTATTATAAGTGTTTATATTTTAGACCTTACAGGATGGTTTTGGCTGGAAATTGCATCATGTTTTTTTCGTATGTGTGTCGCGTCATATCCGTAAACAGAGAAAGGTTGCTCTGGCTGCTTTGTCACGCGTCTGGTGTGGGAGTGGCAGAGGTTAGTTAGTGACAGAGGTTAGTACCAGGGGTTAGTTAGTGGCAGAGGTTAGTGGCAGGGGTTAGTTAGTGGCTGAGGTTAGTTAGTGTCAGAGTTTGGTTAGTGGCAGGGATTAGTTAGCGACAGGTTAGTTAGTGGCAGGGGATAGTTAGTGGCAGAGGTTAGTTAGTGGCAGGGGTTAGATAGTGGCTGAGGTTAGTTAGTGACAGAGGTTTGTGGCAGAGATTAGTGGCAGAGGTTAGTTAGTGGCAGGGGTTAGTTAATGGCAGAGGTTTGTTAGTGATAGAGGTTAGTTAGTGGCAGGGGTTAGTTAATGGCAGAGGTTAGTTAATGGCAGAGGTTAGTTAGTGGCAGGGGTTAGTTAATGGCAGAGATTTGTTAGTGATAGAGGTTAGTTTGTGGCAGGGGTTAGTTAATGGCAGAGGTTAGTTAATGGCAGAGGTTAGTTAGTGATAGAGGTTAGTTAGTGGCAGAGGTTTATGGCAGAGGTAAGTGGCTGGGGTTAGTTAGTGGCAGAGGTTAATTAGTGGCAGAGGTTAGTTTGTGGCAGAGGTTAGTGGTGGGAGTTAGTTAGTGGCTGAGGTTAGTTAGTGACAGAATTAAGTTAGTGACAGAGGTTAGTTAGTGACAAAGGTTAGTTAGTGACAGGGGTTAGTTAGTGGCAGAGGTTAGTTAGTGACAGAGTTTAGTAACCTCTGCCACTAACTAACCTCTGCCACTAACTAACAGGGGTTAGTGGCAAGGGTTAGTGGCAGGGGTTAGTTAGTGGCTGAGGTTAGTTAGTGTCAGAGTTTAGTTAGTGGCAAGGATTAATTAGTGACAGGTTAGTTAGTGGCAGGGGATAGTTAGTGGCAGAGGTTAGTTAGTAGCAGGGGTTAGATAGTGGCTGAGGTTAGTTAGTGACAGAGGTTAGTGGCAGAGGTTAGTGGCAGAGGTTAGTTAGTGGCAGGAGTTAGTTAGTGGCTGAGGTTAGTTAGTGGCAAGGGTTAGTTAATGGCAGAGGTTAGTTAGTGACAGAGGTTAGTTAGTGGCAGAAGTTAGTTAGTGGCAGAGGTTAGTTAGGGTTAGGTTAGGGTTAGGGTGACAGAGGTTAGTTAGTGGCAGAGGTTAGTTAGGGTTAGGTTAGGGTTTGGGTGGCAGAGGTTAGTTAGTGGCAGAGGTTAGTCTGAATGTTCAAATCATCCAGTTTTTAAACTGTTTTTTTCTTTGGTTATGCAAATGCTAAGTGAACAATCCGTTTTGCAAACATTATGGGACCATTACTTTTGAATGTTCTGTGAATGTTCTAACATTTAAACAATATTAGATGAATGTGCAACTAAAACATTTCTAAAAAAACACTCCATGAATGACGTTTAGATAATATTTTAGTGCTGTTTTGAGAATGTTATGAAAACTCTGAACGAATGTTCTATTAACGTTCCCTGTTAGCAGTGTTACACTTTATTTATAGTTTTAACCTTTACATTTTCACCAGTCATATTAAACTAGCTGATTTTGTTCTAAAATATTCTCAAACCAAAGAAGATTGTGAAAGACATCATGGGCACAGCAGTGGAAACTAATGACGGATCACATTTGCCGGTCTTCACTTCCCCCTGGAAAACGCCATCAAATCAAACATCTTTTATTATTCAAGCTTCTTCATTTTTCACTGACGTACAACGAGAACCTCCTCATATCAAAAGGCAGAAGTATTCATGTCCTGTCCAGCTGGAAATGATATTTAGTCAAAAGAGATATACATCTACTGCGGCAGGGTAAGTGAAGTTCACGTTTTGCAATCACAACAGGGTGTGTTTAGAGACACGCAATAAAAGCATGATGTAATGACTGAAAGTAGCTTTGCGTGTTCTGGATCTGCACGCACACACTCCTGCTGTGCACTTCAATGGGAAGACATTTATCTAAAGCCGCGTAGGCAGACACGAAAAGGCGTGTGGCGACTTGAGCAAACAGCACGTCAATCAAAATTATGCAAACGACACAGTTAATATAGTTTGAAAATATTTATTTACATATTCAAATACAATTGACATTTAACGGTTTACATGCCATTTAAAATGTATGAAAGATGCTCCCTTTTAAATCTTTGTTTCATATTTACATACATTTTGTGAATTAAAGTAAAAAAAAAATAAAGCTTTAAAATGATTTAAACAAAAAAAATCCTGACTGAGAACGATAAAGCAAAAAAGTCCCTCGCAGTTTAAACAAAGCGTTCATAAATGTAAAACGCAACATATTTAAGACCAGAATTTGATGCAAAAAAGAGCAGATTTTTGGAAAATAATCGAAGAAAGAGTTTTATTTGCTCGATGAAGAAGAAACGACAGTGGTTCAAATGAAACTGTACATGTTCAGATTGATCTGGTCACAGTCTGTGTGTGTGTGTGTGTGTGTGAGTGTGTGTGTGAGTGAGTGTGTGTGTGAGAGTGTGTGTGTGTGAGTGTGTGTGTGTGTGCGTGAGTGTTACTTCCCAATGTTCTCTGAAGGTGAGTGTGTGTGTGTGTGTGTGTGTGTGTGTGTGTGTGTGTGTGTGTGTGTGTGTGTGTGTGTGTGTGTGTGTGTGAGTGTGTGTGTGTGTGTGTGTGTGTGAGTGAGTGTGTGTGTGTGTGTGTGTGTGGTGCGTGTGCATGTGAGTGTGTACGCGCGTGTGTGTGAGAGAGAGAGAGTGTGTGTGCGTGCGTGTCTAAGTGTGTGTGCGTGTGCATGTGTGTGTGTGTGTGTGTGTGTTTTCAGCGCTCTGTCAGTTTCATTGCAGTCCTACATGAACAGATGTTGGAGACACACATGTGGCACTCTGGAAGATTTTGTAAATGTGAACTTTGTTATTGCTATTTTAAAATGATTGATAATGGCCAAAAGTCTGAGACCACTAGTTCAGTTTGTTTGAATCTTTACGCATTTAAAAATGTCCAAGTTTAAATGAGAAACAATCCCTGATTTGCAATGTGGCCTCAGACTTTTGGACACCACATGTTTTAAAAATGAAATATGGAGTGTCACTTTTATGTCCTTGTCTTTATGTGTATAAATCACCTGCTGAAGAACATGTTGACAGTGGAACTGCCTCTTTAACCAGCGATGGACACGACGCTCATGTCTGGAAAGCCAGAAACGAATGGCTGTCAAACAAGTCCTGTTTGTTACAGTGCAAGAACTTCAGAGCAGTAAAGCAAAGCTCAGGACTAGTACAGGTCCCTCATGATCTCCTGCAGGAGCGGGTGTAAGCACCAGTCCACCTCGGTCTCCTTCATCAGCTGGATGAGCTGGACGTGGTCGGTCACCAGCTGCCGCAAGTCCGTCATCTTCTGCAGGACCTTAGCGAAGAGCTGGAGGGAGTCGGGATGGTTGGTCTTCAGCTGCAGCTCCAGAGAGTGAAGAACCGTCTCCTGAAGATCCTCGATGGGCTTGACGTTCAGCAGGCCAGGCCGATCTAGCACAGGAACACAAGAGCCAAAGGCAGAGATTGAGTGGAAATGACAGCGCTTCATTTAACCAGGAACTAACTGAAAATAGACTTTTTTGTCACAAAGATTCACTTCAGGTTTTCTAGTCCAGGTCATATTTCAACACAGAATAACAGATGATGATAATCACGCACATCCACAGCATCACATGAAACAATACAAAACTCTAGTAAATCATAAAAATAATCCACATTGATTTCATTTTTAATAATCCAAAAACTACTAAATCTCAGTTTAATTAAATGTAAATGAAAACTCAATTATATAACTCTCTATTAGCTACTATTATAGTTTTTATAAATTTTATTTAATATAATTTTATTTATAATTCATTCATTATGTTTATATTTTCCGTTTTCATTTTAATTTCAGTTTATAATTTTGTAACTTTTATTAAAAAAAAAAATCTTCCAAAATACATCTGTATAATTATTTATTTATTTTTATTTCTGTTTTAGTTTTTTGTTTTTGAATTTGGTACATGGAGTTAAACTAAATGAATATATATACATTTATGTGTATAATTTTTTTTCTTTTTTTCTTCCCGTTGAAGTTTATTTATATCCTTCTCTTCATGACCCAGTGTTGTTTAGTATCACTGGGATATTATTATATTTATAATTATTTTATTTTATTTCATCACTTGTACATATTCTTCACTGTTCACAAATCATTTTTACATCCCTTTACTCACATTTCTTCCCTGAAGGCGAGCTGGTGGGCTAGTCTTCATCACACATTATTTCATATATTTTTTATTTTATATATATATATATATATATATATATATATATATATATATATATATATATATATATATATATATATATATATATATATATATATATATATATATATATATATATATATATATATATATATATATATAAAATAAATTGAATGAATATTATTCATTTTTATCATTAAAGTTTTAATTATGTTTATATGTTCCATCTTCATTTTAAATTCAGTGTGTACATTTGTAACTTTTATACACCCCCCCCCCCCCCATACATCTGTATATTTAATTTCTTTTTTTTTCTTTTTTTATATGAGTTTTATTTATTAATTGTTTTGGGTACATGAAGTTAAACTAAATGAAAATGGCAACTACCTGAAATACAAACAAATTTAAATACAAAAATATTATTATATATATTATATAAAGATTATTATTAAAGAAATATTTTTTATTAAAACATTTTTATTTCATGTAGTTGCCATTTTCATTAAGTTTAAATTCATGTGTGTGTGTGTGGGTGTATATAACCCTGTATATTCATTTTTTTTTTCCACAGTTGATGTTTATTTTATTTCAAGTAATTCAAGTAATAAAGTTTTAGTTTCGGTTATTTGTAGCAATTTGTAATATTTAATATTTGAGGTTCATCTGTTCTTTTTTAGGATGTTATTTTTCACATATTTTGTCATGAGTTTGAATCTTCAAAGCTCAAGGTTGTCATTTTATGAAATGTTCATGCTCTGGTGACCAATAAACGATATGATAACTGGTGCTTTCAGAGTCTTGTGGTTTAATAATGTCAGATGTAAGTCAGCTGACTCTGGTCTGATCGAGACGCTCTGGTTTGAGCTCAATGAGTCACTGAGCGTGTGGTTGGACCTGGAGGTTAATGTTATCTTTGAGTTCTCTTTTTGGTTAATCAGGGACGGGTGAATCTCGATGAGATTGGCGGCTTGATCCAAGACCCACCTCCGCTCAGGATGATGACGGCCAGGAACAGAGCCATGTCGCTGTCGTCCAACTCCAGCATGTTGAACTTGACAGAGAACTCGAACTTGGGCTCCATCATTTCACAGAAGGGTTTGCGCAAGCTCTTGAGAAACTCGCGGGTCATGAAGATCTGACCGTAGGAGATGAGCGTGCCATCCTTGTTCATGAGCGGAGCCATCATGATAATGAGGACCTCGATGACGCCGTACTTCAGGAGCGTCACTTGGTCGTTCAAGTCCAGGTTGACGAAGCCCGGGATGCTCTTGGCGAATTCGGTGACTTCGCTGACAGCTTCGGCTGAGCGCGACTGGCAGCTGTGGAAGAAACGGAGCTCCACTTCGTGCATGACGCCTATGTCGGATCTCCGGTGTTCCTGCATGGGCATCTGCCGGGAGTTGATCATGTGCTCTCCTTCCATCAGAGACTTCATGTCGTGAATAACGAAAGGCTGTGAACAAGAAGACGGCCCATGATAAGTGTATGACAGGTATAAGAAAGATGCAGCCCTATGACTAGTCGAGACCAGCTTATTTAAGTCCAAATGCTTCAATATGGTCTTGGGACTTGAGATGTACTTGAGGCACACAGGCTGTAAACATTATGACAATATGACCTCTTTAAGAAAGGCACTACATTCTGCCCTTTCTGGCTCTACTAGAGCAGGTTTTCCTGCTTGAATGTTAATTATTTCCTCATATTCTCCATTGTTGCGGCTCCTCTCTTCCCAGTCTGTCAGTAATGCTCTGTTTAGTTCTTGTTTCTATGAAGCCCCTCCTTCTGAAAAGCACAATGTGCTCTGATTGGTCGGCTGGAGCACTGTGTCGTCATTGGTGTTCGGGAAATGTCCCGCCCCTTACCATAATCGCCTGTTTCAACCATAAACTGTAAAAAAATATGGACGTAGTGTCCGTGACGTCACCCATAGGATTCTAAAGAGCAGTTTTGAAGCAATAAAGTAGGGACAAGTTGGCCGTTGCCATCTTGGCTCCCGGATAACAGAAAATGGGCAAAGAGGCGGGACATGGGTGGAGCTGAGGTGATGCGATGACTAACAGAGAGCAGATAAATGGCTATCAACCTGTCACTCAAAGTGGCCACTCCCTTAATTATGCAGAACTTTAAGGCTTTGTATAATGTAAACGAATGAGTTATAAAAAAATTCACCCCCTCACAGTTGTTATGAAGGGCAAAATTAGCTGTATAGACCAAAACCACAATTTGTACCAGACTGTAAACATGTTTTTTTTCTGCTGTAAAGTTGGGCATTTTAACATGCGGCTCAATGAGATTCTGCTCCCTTCTGTAGCCTGTCGATGAATTGCAGTTTAACTCACTTCTGTATTGGCTTCAAGAGAAACTGCGGGAGGTTGCCACTTGGTTTCAACACACTACTAACTAAATCAACCAGGCCCCAGCCCCTTTATTCTGCGTATGAATTATTATAATAAGGAATATTGTGAAGTGTTGGTTCCTGAAGAAAACTCAAGACTACAATGGAGGCGTTTCAGGAGTTCAGAAACACTGACACTGCTATAGAGAAGAACTGGAACATCACACACTAAAAACATGCAAGTAATATCATGAGTCATTGTGTATCAAAATGTGTCAGACTCCAATTCATAACGCAAGGGGCGCAACTGGGTGTAAACAGTCGAAACTAAAGGTTTTCTCTTTCAGGTCAAGGTCAGAAGTATCTTGTTGAACAAGTTTGTTTTATCTACAGAAGGTACACTGAACAAAAACTTGGTGTAGGATTTCCTTTGAAATAATTTTCACTGAAAAATCAATTTTTTCTTACAGTGCACCTGATGCATGAATCTATCTATAATGAATGATCTGAGCTCATGGTCTGAAGTAGAGGGCTGCATTGGGATTGAGTCCCGCCGGGTCCCGCGGGACCCAACGTAAATCTCGCAGGAGCGGGCGGTTTGAATTTTGCTGCGGGCGGGAATGGGCGGCTAAAAAAAACACCGCGGGAATCGGCGGGATAGGGAGGTTGCCTAACGACATGATGGAGAAGATGTCAATAGATGATGTAGAAAAGAACCCCAAACGAGGTATTTACAGCACAAAAGCTAAGCAAGGAAAGTCTGACATTTGGAGAAGTTTCTCAATTGTTTTGGTAGGCAAAATCATGCGGTATAACGTTATATGTATCCACATATTGCGCAGCTGGCAAATACATAGCTACTTGATCATACCTCACCAAAAACGCTCAGCACTCCCTGCAGGTCAAGTTGACTGTTTGTTGTTTTTGACAAACAATACATAGAAGTTTAGTGAGTGGAAATGGATTGTTTCTAAATGTCCGTTTGCTATTTTGTGTTCACATTACGTTCTGTTGAAGCATGTTTTCTCAGGTTTCCTTTCAGTCGGTCACGTTCGACGGAATTTGGATCTGTTTTTTGTTTCTCAATCTGGTTTTCTGTTTTGCAAAGCAGTCTATTTTTATGTGCAAAGTTTTTGATAAAAACGAAATTATATTTGAATGTATTTGTCTTTTTTTTTTTTTTACATGCAGGCCAGGGAAACGAAACAAACAACCCCATGAATCTCTTTAATAATATCAATACAAATACGTGTTTTTTTCCCCCTGCGGGACGGGAGAAGACACAAAATCAATGCATCTCTATTATTGTGCGGGAATAAATTCTCGGAGTTTTGCGGGTGCGGGCGGGAGTGGACATACATATTGCGGGAGCGGGCGGGAGTGTAACACATACGTTGCGGGAGCGGGCGGTAATGGTCAGAAATTCGGCGGGTGCGGGCGGGAGCGGGATGAAGAAAACAGTCCCGCGCAGGGCTCTAGTCTGAAGCTCACGGCGCAGGTGCTCTTAGGGTGTGTCCGAATCCACTTTTGCTACTTTAAAGACAGGAAAAACGGTTGGAGTGTGTGTGTGTGTCTGTGTGTGCTGCTGCGCGTTCCTGTGTGTGTAAAAATCAGTGTGTGTGTGTGTGTGCTGCTGCATGTCCCTGTGTGTGTAATAAGCAGAGTGAACGCGCTTTGTGCACCGCCTATAGGCTCATATTACCAACACACCCTTTAAATAACACAAAAAATACGGCGCTATTTATTGACTTTAAAGCAGGTCTATGTTGGTCAATGGCGCAGTCGTTTTCAGTTCCTAAAAATAGCAAAGCGCCAACAATGCTCCTGAACACACCTGGTTTTCAGACCAGACGCCCATGGGGGAACAGATGCGCCAGTGCATTTGATATTTAAACAACGTGGAGCGGGACGTGAACATGAGAACTGCATTGGGCTGAAACTAGCAGAAAACACTTGCGTCGCATCTGGCGTCTCATTGCACCGGGGTAAAATAGGGCTCTATATAGAACATTCATTGCAAAGTAGGGCTGCACGATTATGACAAAAATCATAATTGTCGATTATTCCCTTGAAATTGTAATTGCAATTAATAATAACGATGATCACAATTTGCATTTAAAAGCTTTAAACCATTGTTTGAAGCAACTGCATGCCATTTTTTATATAAAAATAAAAACAAACTGAAAACACTCTTCCTGAAAAACTTGTTTCGCTTGTAGCATTAAGCCTCATGTCAACTATACATTGGTTAGGTTTCTTATTGTAAGAGCCACTTAAGGACTAGTTCATCTGAAATAATAATTTAGTTTAAAAACAGTACAAAAAAATATATATATATATATTTCATGAAAATTCATAAGAAATGTATTGGTTTAAAATGCATAATTTAGTAATGTTTAGATCTGATAACATTTCAGTATTTTGAGCTTCCAGTCAGATAGCACTACGTCATAGCATTGGATGTATAGTTCGTTTTTTAGTTTGAAGTTAGAGACGTTGGAAGCAACACAGTTTTTTGACCGTGCGTACCATGTCTATGTACAATTTAATTTTTTTGGAAGTAAACATTTAAAAAGAAGACTTTGTTTTGCTCGTGTTTCAAATACTGGTTGCAGTTAGACTGGCTTCAAAATGTGGTACAGAAGAATTAAAAGCAACTAACGTTAGGTGCCACAACATTAGTCAAAAAACTCGCTAATACGAAGCTACGCTGGATTACCTGGATAACGAAGAGGACGTGGCTAGATTGTTGCTGGTTGAGGAAGCAGCGGATCGGACTTTAACTATAACCAACTTCAGACGAGCTGCCGGGTCTGTACGCACCAGTGAGCCGCGACGGACCGAAACGAGCACGCAGTTTCGCCGCTGCTTATCGAGCTTTTCTATGCCCCGCTAGCTTATGGCTAGTGAGAAGTGACGCTGCGCGCTGAAGTGACATTCTCAAAGATAAGGTAACGAAAACTACTTCTTACCTGTGTGGATTGTCAAGGAAAAACGTGTTTTGGATGCACGAAGATAATGAGTGAGTTTGGAAGAGAACGAAAATATATAAATTTCTCCCTGCAAAACGTATGCTGATAGAAAGCTCTGATCCAGTCAATGCGGAGTTATGGCGATCTTTAAGAAGTTGTTTTGCACTCGGTTTATTAAGAAAAGTACTTTTGAAGAAAGTGCTTGAAACGTTTGCATACAATTAGAGCATTAACTCTGCAGTTTGTAAGATGGCTGAGGAAGATGAACATAGATGTATCAAAGACACTATGGAACAGAGAAGGTCACATAAGCTGACAGAGAAGGCATTAGAAGAGAGATTGCAGAGGTGCATTGCACAGAGAAGAAGAACATTAGGAACTCTGACAAGTAAAAGAAATGAGTTAGAGACAATGATGAGTGATGCTCAAAATTTACAAGCGGTGAAATTTGTGATGGAAAATGATTTTGCAACATCATTAGAGGAGTTTAACCGTCTCAACAACGAAGTTGCAAATCTGCTGACTGAAGATGAAAAAAGCCATGATCAAAAGAACTGGTTCGAACCTAAAATGGCAACTATTAGAGGATTTATGAAAACGACAAAAAAATGGATTGCAGCTGAGCAGGAACCCACAATGCCAGTGGAAAGAGTGCTGCAAGAAGAAAATAATGTGGATGATTATCTGCAAGAAACTGTTAAATCAAATGACAGCGTTTCACAGGTGGGGGTCGGCGATGTTAGCCATGCCAGCTCACATGGATCACGAGTAAGTCGCACCTCAGCTGCGTCACGAATATCATCAACAAGAGCTAGACAGGAAGCGGAACATGCAGCCCTGCTCGAACGTGCTGCAGCGCTAAAGAAAATGCAACAGCTTGAGTTTGAAGCAGCTAGAATCAAAGCTGAAAAAGAAGAATTAGAGTTGGAAACTGCGTTAGCTGAAAGTAAAGCAAAAATAAGGGTGCTTAAAGAATATGAAAGATCTGAAGATGGTTTTAGTAGCTATGCAGCAGAGCAAAAGCCGCAAGGTGGTCACATCAAGGAAAGAGCAAGCATTGTGTCTCCTCAACAAGCTAACACGAACACTCATGTTCAACCACAATCACGGTACTCCCAAATACAACAATCTCAACCGATCTCCAATTATGTGTCTAATGCACAACCTAACAGAGGTGGAGACATGCTAGCAGTTATGCAAAAACAGAATGTAATCACTGAGCTACTTGTAAAACAACAGCAGCTATCTCATCTACCAACAAAGGACATTCCTGTGTTCAAAGGTGATGCGCTACAATACAAATCTTTCATGAGGGCGTTTGAGCATGCAATAGAGCAGAAAACCAGCAATGATCAAGACAAATTGTACTTCTTGGAACAGTTTACGGCCGGTGAACCTCAAGAGCTTGTTCGCAGTTGTGCTCATATGACACCTAACAAAGGCTACTGCGAGGCGAAACAACTACTACATAAGCACTATGGGGATGAGTTACGGATTGCCAGTGCATACATGGACAAAGCGCTTAAATGGCCTCAAGTGAAGTCGGATGATGGGAAAGCATTGAGCGCCTATGCAATGTTTTTAATTGGATGTCGCAATACTATGGAAGACATTGAATTTTTAGAGGAGATGGACAATCCAACCAACTTACGGACAGTGGTGTCTAAGCTCCCGTACAAATTGAAGGAACGTTGGCGCGCTGAAGCTTATGATATGAAAGAGCGAAGAGGCAGGAGAGCAAAGTTTTCTGATTTGGTGAGCTACATAGACCGCCAAGCTAGAATAGTGATGGATCCACTCTTTGGTAATATTACAGACAGCCGTCCAATCCAAAGTGGAAAGACTGACCAAAAAGAAAAGCAGTATGGAAGGAAAGAGGTCCGTGGAAGCAGTTTTGCAACCAATGTTTCCACCGAAAGCAAAGGGCCTCAAAAAACCCATGTTAAGCCAGCAAACTCAAGTAAAACTGTGAGTGCCTTTGAGAAGCCATGTTTGTACTGCGAACAATCTCACACTCTTGCCTCATGCAGCAAAATCAAACATCAACCACACAAAGAGCGTGTGGATTTCTTAAAACTGAAGGGCTTGTGTTTTGGATGTTTAGTTCCGGGTCATCTTAGCAAATTTTGCAAAAGAAGAATTGAGTGTAAAGAGTGCGCTTTAAAGCATCCAGACATTTTGCACATAATAAAAGAAACAGGTTCTGTCTCACCTGAAAAGAAAGATGATCATCATGGAAGTGAAATATCGTGTGCTCAAGTTTCTATTCTGCGAGAGTCCTGTAGCCTCACGGGGGCCGGAGAAGCGGAATGTGTGTTGTCTATAGTACCGGTGAAGATCAAATCGAAAAGGAGTGACAAGTGTGTAGAAACATACGCCTTTCTGGACCCGGGAAGCACAGCAACATTCTGCACAGAAGACCTACAAAGGAAACTAAACATTAAAGGGAAACCGACACGAATACTTCTAAGCACCATGAGTCAAGACAAACCTGGAGAACAGAAGCTCATGAACAGTTTTGTCATATCAGACCTGGAAGTGTGCGGGCTGGAAGACACCAAGTTCATTGAGCTATCTAAGGTGTTCACTCATAGTAACATACCTGTTCACACCGAGAACATACCTAAACAGGCAGACATCCAGAAGTGGCCTTATCTCAAAGAAGTACGGTTGCCAGAGATTAAAGCGGATGTAGGTCTGCTTATTGGAGCTAACTGTTCAAGAGCAATGGAGCCATGGCACGTTATTAATGCAGAGGATGGAGGCCCTTATGCCGTGAAGACTGCTATTGGCTGGGTTGTGAATGGGCCCGTAAGAAAGGAACTGGATGACACAATGAATGAAACGCCTACCTTTTCAGTTAACAGAATTTCTGTGATGGAAATTGAGAAGTTGCTGGTCCAACAGTATAACACTGATTTTCCAGAGCGTAACTACGATGATCGAGAGGAAATGTCGCATGAAGACAAACAGTTTTTGCAGTCTGTGCAGAAAACGACAATGTTTGAGAACGGGCATTACAGCATTGGACTTCCCCTCAGGAATGAGAAGCTCCAAATGCCTAATAACCGTTGTGTGGCGGAACAGCGCATAGCCTGTTTGCTCAGAAAGTTCAAGAAGAATCCTGATTTCTTTGAAGAGTACAAGGACTTTATGGAGAACATCATTGACAAAGGTTATGCTGTCAAAGTTCCAGTCAAACAGCTGAAGCGTGACGACAACAGGCTGTTTTACATACCACATCATGGGGTGTATCACCCGAAGAAAAGAAAGCTGCGGGTGGTTTTCGACTGCACAGCTTCGTTTCAGGATAGGTCTCTGAATAGAGAACTGCTCCAAGGACCCGACTTGAACAACACGTTAGTTGGTGTGCTTTTAAGATTTCGTGAGGAGCCAATAGCTATAATGGCGGACATCGAATCGATGTTTTATCAGGTCAAGGTGCCGGAGCGTGACGCAGACCTACTCCGTTTTCTTTGGTGGCCCAACGGCAAGTTGAACGAACCTATGGAGGAATTCCGAATGACCGTGCACCTCTTTGGAGCCACTTCTTCACCAAGTGTTGCCTCATATGCACTGAAAAGAACTGCTGAAGATAACAAGGCTGATGTATCTTCAGAAGCTGTCCAGACAGTTCTGCGCAACTTCTACGTAGATGACTGTTTGAGGAGTGTAGCTAAAGAAGAAGATGCGGTGACCTTGGCTAAAGATCTTCGTACCCTGTGTGCCAGTGGAGGCTTTGCTTTAACAAAGTGGATGAGCAATAGCAGGAAGGTGTTAATGTCAATCCCTGAAGTACATAGAGCTAGCGAAGTGAAAGACCTAGATTTAAGACATGATGCTTTGCCAGTTGAGAGGACCCTCGGTGTACAGTGGGACACAGAAACTGATAGTTTCACCTACAGTATGAAACTGCAAGACAAGCCGATGACCAGAAGAGGCATCTTATCAGTCGTGAATTCCATCTACGACCCCCTTGGCTTTCTGGCTCCGGTTATCTTGCCCGCAAAACTCTTGCTGAAAGATCTTTGTAAAGAACAATATGGATGGGACGAGAACATTGGCGGAAAACATGCTGAAGATTGGAAAAGATGGATCGAAGATGTCGTTCATCTCTCTACCTTCCATGTGAGCAGGTGTTTGAAGCCTACAGATTTTGGATGCACTGCAGCAGCACAGTTACATCATTTTTCGGATGCTTCAGAGTCCGCATATGGCACTGTGTCTTATCTGCTGCTAGAGAATAGTCAAGGTGAGAAGCGTTGTGCATTTCTCATGGGGAAGTCAAGAGTGGCCCCACTCAAACTGGTCACCATTCCCAGACTTGAGTTGACCGCAGCAGTCGTCGCTGTTAAAATAGACAAGATGTTACATCAAGAGCTTCAAGTTCCACTGCAACAATCTATTTTCTGGACAGACAGCACTACGGTGCTTAGATATATTGACAGTGAAACTGCTCGTTTCAAAACCTTTGTTGCAAACAGAATCTCGTTGATCCGAGAGGCAACCAAGCCATCACAATGGAAGTACATCAGAACAACGGAAAATCCTGCAGATCAAGCCAGCAGGGGACTGAAAGCTAAGAGTTTGGTGCAAGGAGGAACCTGGATCAATGGGCCGGACTTCTTGCTGAACAATGAATGTGACTGGTCGGAACAGCCTGTGAGAAGGAGAGAAAGCCTTGAAAATGATCCGGAAGTCAAGAATGGAGCAACAGTCAACATGATCAAAGCTGAGGAAAACATAGAACCAATCGACAAACTGATCAACTATTACTCGGACTGGCATAAATTAAAACGATCAGTGGCCTGGATTTTAAAGGTGAAGGAAAATCTGTGGAAACTGAAAGAGAAAAGAAAGGAAATATCAATAACGATCAGGCAAGCTGAAAAGAACCCTGAAAAGGAAAGATCAAAGTTAGAACAACAAATGAAAAAATTCAAAGCAACAGAAAAGAAATCACTTACTTTGGATGATCTGGTTGCCGCAGAATCGGAAATAATCAAATTCAGTCAAAGACAACAGTTTGGAGAAGAAATCAAAGTACTGGAAAAAGGTAAACAGCTCAGTCGCAGCAGTCAGCTGTTTAAATTGGATCCAATTTTTCAAGATGGCACGTTAAGGGTTGGTGGAAGACTCCATAAATCTGCCATGCCAGAAAATGCTAAACATCCAGCAATTCTTTCAAAGCACAGCAGAGTTGCTACACTGATTTTGAGAGACATACACCAAAGAACAGGACATTGTGGACGCAGTTATGTCTTGGCACAATTGAGATGCAGGTATTGGATCCCACAAGCCAATTCTGCAATTCGAAGGATAATCAGCAAATGTACAGTGTGCCGCAAGAACAATGGAAGGATTGGTGAGCAAAAGATGGCAAACCTGCCTGAAGATAGGCTCTTGCCAGATAAGCCTCCTTTCACAAATACCGGCGTCGATTTCTTCGGGCCGTTTGATGTCAAGAGGGGCCGGGGTACAGTCAAAAGGTACGGCGTGATGTTCACTTGCCTCACTCTCAGAGCAGTGCACATCGAAGTTGCAGATAGCCTCGACACAGACTCCTGCATTAATGCAATCCGTCGCTTTATATGCAGGAGAGGTCAAGTTACCATCATGCGTTCTGACAACGGCACAAATTTTGTGGCCGCTGAAAGAGAGTTGAGAGAAGCCATTCAACAACTGAATAATTACAAAATTGAAAATGCTTTGCAACCAAATGGAATAAAGTGGATATTCAACAGCCCAGCCGCTTCGCACCAAGGCGGGGTTTGGGAAAGACAAATTCGGACTGTGCGAAGAATCCTTAACTCCCTTTTGAAAGAGCAAGCGGTGAACGATGATTGTCTTCTGACAATAATGTGCGAGGTCGAAAGCATCATCAACGGCAGGCCGCTTACAACGCTTTCAGATGATGTGAACGACGTAGAACCTCTAACACCCAATCACTTGTTGCTGTTGAAATCTCAACCCAACATGCCTCCAGGGATTTTCAGCAAAGATGACATGTATTCAAGAAGGAGATGGAAGCAGGTTCAGTATCTTGTGGATTTATTTTGGACTAGATGGACACGTGAATACCTTCCACTTCTTCAGGAGCGCCAGAAATGGCTAAAGCCAAGAAGAAACTTCATGACGGGAGATGTTGTGCTACTAGTGGACAGTTCTTCCCCACGGAACTCTTGGCTCATGGGAAAGGTAGTTGAAACGTTGCCGGACTCTTATGGAACAGTACGAAGAGTGAAGATAAAGACCAAGACCAACACTCTGGAAAGGCCTGTAAACAAACTGTGCTTATTGGAAGAGGCGATGTTAGAAGAGTGAAGAAAGAAGAAACAAGTTGATTGTTCATGGACATTTAAAAACTGTTTGGCTCTCAGTGTTTAAGTTTATAATTGCTTAGTCCTCCTGCCTAACCAATTAGGGGCCGGATAATGTAAGAGCCACTTAAGGACTAGTTCATCTGAAATAATAATTTAGTTTAAAAACAGTACAAAAAAATATATATATATATATTTCATGAAAATTCATAAGAAATGTATTGGTTTAAAATGCATAATTTAGTAATGTTTAGATCTGATAACATTTCAGTATTTTGAGCTTCCAGTCAGATAGCACTACGTCATAGCATTGGATGTATAGTTCGTTTTTTAGTTTGAAGTTAGAGACGTTGGAAGCAACACAGTTTTTTGACCGTGCGTACCATGTCTATGTACAATTTAATTTTTTTGGAAGTAAACATTTAAAAAGAAGACTTTGTTTTGCTCGTGTTTCAAATACTGGTTGCAGTTAGACTGGCTTCAAAATGTGGTACAGAAGAATTAAAAGCAACTAACGTTAGGTGCCACAACACTTATCAAATAAAATAAAGTAAAAATATGCATGGTACAATAACAGGGGCTTTCGCAGCGGGAAGTTCTAGGAACTTGGCATCAGGTGGTTCCCCAAGAACTAATTGTTCCCCAGGGTCGTTTTCCTGGTTGCGTTCGCACCGCCAGTAACTCTGAAGTGACGTCAGTCACGCTTGTTTTGACTTTTATTTTGATGGAGCTGAGAACGGCAGAGTCTGAACACACAGCACTCACATTCTCCGTCTTCATTAGCTTACGATCTTTCTAACAGTCCTGTCTAATACGTTATTAGGTAAAACTGTTATACAAAGGAAGTAGACATTATATGAAAAAGTATTAGCGTTATGATGGTTGATGTCCAAACGGAGCAGAAATACATAATCATGTTTCGCTCTCGCTCCAGTCAAAGTGGCGTTGGATTTTCTCCTTAGTTAGCATAAAGGTTGACAGGTCCATATATCACAGTTTTCATGTTAGTTAGTTCATGGAGTTAATATATATAGGCTGTGTACATGGCACTTTAAAAATGGTGTTTTGCGTGCATTCGTCCAGTCCGTGTACACTTGCCTCACTGGTAGTTCCTGTTGTACTGGGTTAGTAGTCGTGATTTGTCTCTCACAGTGTAACATGCTCTAAACACACCTCTTAAAGCACACAGAATAATGTAAGTGGACTTTTTTTTGTAATCGATTTGACCGATTATGTAATCGTGGCATCTATAATCGCGATTAGAAATTCAATTAATTGTGCAGCCCTATTGCAAAGTAAGTACTTATTCAAAAGTACCTATTCAATAGAGTATGCGATTTCGGACACAGCCATGAAGGAACCTCTACCGCCCCCTAGAGTACCGGAGTTCATTACAACCGGACTGTTCTATAGTGTTGACTTCAAAATACTGTTGAACAATAAGGCTTCCTAGATGATGATTTTGAAGTATGTCGTTTCACCTCAGACAGTAATATGACTTTTCTGCTGCACATGAAACTATTAATGTTACTTAACCATAATTCCTCTCAAAGTTTTCTGAAATCTCAATCTGATCTTTGGTTTCGTGTCGAGATTGCTTAGCGCTTGCAAGAGCGCATATGCCCCGAACGGCTCTGACATATAGATTTATATCTATACTTTCATATTTTCTTTCTGCAGTCTGTGCCTTTATAAATATTTCCCTCCGGAGAGAGCAGATGTTTGGTATCGCTCGCTGTGTTAGTCAAAACATGCATCGAACGGCCTTGGTCATATCTCCTGTTAAAGACACGTGATGAATATAACTTATTTCTACTGTCAACAAAATAGAAATGGTCAGTGGAGAGGCTTATTTTTTGACTTTCATTATTGCTATGTTTCCTTAAATTAATTCTTTAAAATCATTCGTGAGTGCTATTCATAGTCCAATGCATATAATGTGATATTAAATAATTTAGACGTTTGCTTTTAATATTAACCAGTAAATAAGTCTTTTATCTCAGAGTGAAACATGTATGTTATGATTCGTTATGCACATACAGCATATGACGAAAGCATGGCGTGAGATGATCTGTGTGTGACCGGTTAACGTTGGAAACCTGAATTTCTGCCTAGGCTACGCTTCAAGTGCACTTCATGTTGCGTCTAGACAGCTACGGCGCTACCTATAAGGGTTTCGAATGTCAGCGCCTGTGAAAGGATCTCAGTCGAGTGATAAACATTTAACGACGTTCTGCTGTGCTTTTGTCCATGTTGATCTGTCTTTAGTGTGTAACAGGGCTGTAACCACAGACATTGAAGTCCCCTCCAATAATTACAAATGGCCAAATTGCCCCCAAATATTTAAATTCTTGCACTTCGTAGCACTCGATATGTTGTTGTTAGGATGGCAAAAAGGTTTAAAAGTCACATTTTTAGGTCTGCGTAAGCGGTCTAACAGTGCTCGTCAATGTCAAAATGACTGAGATGGCCAATCAAATCAAAGTAGGCGGAGTTTACCAGTCAAAGAAGCAGAGCATAAATTCCAGTGTGAAGCGTAGTGTTAGCAATTTTTTTATTCATGGTTTATTTGACCTCATCTAGTTTAATGATTTATTATAGGCTATTTATCATATAGGTCTAATGGAAAAACTTCTCTAAAATTTTTAAACAGCGAAATTCTACATTATTTTAATGTTATTCAATGTCACACAGAGGTTTGTAAGAGCAGTTATTCAGTAACACAATCAATCCATATTTTGGATTCATCACTGAAGGTATGACGGCAGATTTTGTCGCACAAATAGCATAAGAGACAGAACATAGACCACCTGAATGACACTTTCATTTAAGCAGAAAATCTCAAATGGAGATTCTGAAATGCAGCTTACTTGTTTATTGGTGTTTTCCGATCAGCCGCGCGGGCCGATTGTCGCGTGCGTTTATCGCTGACGTTTTACGCCTCGTGAATAAACAAAAGGCGTCAATGTGAGTGTGCACACCGACGCGCAAAAACCTTGAGTTTGTTTTTTTGTACCTTAAAAACTGGCCGACTAATGCGATTTGTTCACGCCTGGAGCTGCTGAAGTTACAGTTAAACACGACTTGGTGGCGCTCACGCACAAAAATGGTCTTGCCGAGCACACATTGATATGCCAAAGAGGAAGTAAGTAGATGAAGGCTAAATCCGAAATCGCCCCCTAAACCCTCATTCACTATTCCCTACGTTAGTCCACTAATACAGTTCACTTGAAGGAGTGAATGAAAACAAGCGAGTGAATTCGGACAGCCGTTGTGTGTACATCGGCTGTACACTCGTTATTGCGGTGCAATGTGGGATTGAATGAGTGCACTCAATAACTATGGTACCGTCCACTATGGTTTCGGACACCACTGCAAATGGCTGTTCCCTCAAATAGTGCCCTATAGGGGGCGATTTCGGATTCAGCCAAAGAAGAAGATGAGCTGCTAATGCTGCTTGCCAGTTAGCAAAAAGTGTGTGAATGGTTTTGGCAAGCACGTAAATACTGTCCCTCTTCTTCTTCTGTGTGACAAGCGAGTGTCAGAAGCGTAGTGGTATTACGCGCAGCACCACCAGTATTTACGCGCAGCACCACCTTGTGTACCGGGAGCGCCATCTACTGAATTTGTATGTTCACTCGGCGCATCGCCAGTGAAAATTGCTTGGGTGTGAACACAAAGACGCGCCGGAAAACGTCTAGAAAAACGGCAGCGATAAGCATGTGTGATAATCGTCCCGGTGTGCACAGGCCTTAAGGTCCTTTCACACTGGACACGATTTTGACGCGTGAATAATTCGGGCGATGGTTTTGTTTTTGGATCAGCTGTTTGTGTAATGAGAGCTTCCACACCGAACGCGAATGTGCTGTGGCGAAAAAACGACGTTTATTTTTTTCGTTTCGATCTCAATTTTTTTTTAACACTCGCAGCGAATGTTTTGGAACGTTGGAGCTCTGAAACGCCACAGAGGATGCAAACTCGCGTCGCGGATGATGTGAATGGTTTTGACGTGAACTATTCGCACACGAAATATTCGCTTTTTCCGCTTCGCTTTTTCGTTACGCGTCCGGTGTGAAAAGGCCTTTAACGTTGAAAAGAAAGTGAGATAAGCGAAATATTAAATACATGTGTGAACTGCTTTGCGACAGAAACAACCGACATAACGTCCAGTGATGCAAACTACTCCACTTTTTTTTCTCAAATATGGCCGTTTTGAATTGAAAATATGCATTTATGTGATTCATGTCATTCCTAATTGTGTGTGAAGAGACAAAAAACGTTTCACGTTTTCGACATTTTAGGCATACAAATAAAAGTACATGTGCATATTTTAATGCAAATATGATTTGCATATAGTTCAAAATTATTATTTCCCAACTAGAATTAGACCTATAATTTTCTTCACTGTTCTGTTTCTATAGGTATTATAAAAAAATTGCCTGAAACGCCTCCATTGTAGTCTTGAGTTTTCTTCAGGAACCAGCACGTCACAATATTCCTCATTATAATAATTCATACGCAGAATAAAGGGACGGGTCTGGTTGAGTTAGTTAGTAGTGTGTTGAAACTGGTGGTTATAGTAAGGCGGGGGACATTTCCCAAACACCAATCACAACACACCGCTCCAGCCGACCAATCAGAGAACATTGTGCTTTTCAGAAGTAGGGGCTTCATAGAGAGAGGAACTAAACAGAGCGTTACTGACAGACTGGGAAGAGAATGGAGAATATGGGGAAATAATCCACATTCAAGCAGGAAAACCTGCTCTAGTAGAGCACAAACACAACACAAGAACACATGTAATGGAAGGCTCCAGACTCACGGCATTGTCGCTGGTCTTCCCTGAGAGTATGGCTCTGGCCTTGGCTTTGGTCAGGGGGAAGTACTTGAGATAGGACTCGTACAGATGTCTGGCCAGGGCTCTGAGATCAGCCGACTCTGGGTGCATGTGGTCGATGTCAGTGGAGAACTCGGCCAAGAGCTTCTCCTTCTCGGCTTGGGGCATTCGACCAAAACGAATGGCTGGGAAAAAAGCAAACAAACAGACAGCTGAAAACCCCCAAATCCCAGATCCATCATGTTGGCGGTCTTTGCTTAACGTCTCGGGTCTGTGGGGATGTGTGTGGGAGTTTGTTTTCAGTCCTTCAGTATGTTAGTGCAGGTCATTATGACCGACTCCAACATTCTTCAGTGTTTTTATTCTGACACTAATATAGAAAATGGAGTGTTTATGCCATACACTAAACACATTTCAAACAATTTTCACTCATAAACTGCTAGTAAGCTTCACAAATACTTACAAAGAAACAGTTACCCATTGAATTAAACATGAAATCTTGAAGTAGGAAAGTTCTCCAGTAATCTTTTTTCTGTAATATATTTGTGGTTTGAAAATAGCTCTGTTGCTTAGTTACGTGCATCCTGTCACCGTTTAACTGCCCTGTCAATCATCCTGTCACAGTTCAAATCCTCCACATTCAGTTTAATTTCCTACCGTTTCGGAGAAAAATGTAGTAACATGTTGATCTGCCATTCATGGGTATTTCATGAGACTCTCCTCATGTGTTTGCAATTTAAATATAATGATGTGTTTAAAGGTTAATGGCCAAACGTATCATTACAAAAGTTTTCAATGCTGTTGCAGATGAAATATAATGTGGATAATATTAAATAATATATTTTCGTCAAGCTAGATACTGATAATTATTAACACAAACCCCTTTATCTAAACCTCTCTAGGATTAGTTGACTTCAAAATGAACATTCCCTGATAATTTACTCACCCCCATCTCATTCAAGATGTTCATGTCTTTCTTTCTTCAGTCGAAAAGAAATTCAGTTTTTTGAGGAAAACATTCCAGGATTTTTCTCCACATAACGGACTTCAATGGTAACCAACGGTTGAAGGTCTGAATCAATGCAGTTTCAAAGGAAGGGCTTCAGAGGCTCTGCACGATCCCAGCTGAGGAATAGGGTCTAATCTAGCCCAACCATCGGACATTTTCTAAAAAAACCCAAAACAATTTACACACTTTTTAACCTCAAATGCGCAACTTCTGTGTTGTTCTTCTTCACGATGTATGACGTCATCACGTTGGAAAGGTCACGCAGGTGGAAGAACCAACCCAGTGTTAAAATGAACGTGCAAAGACTAAATCAAATGGCCTTTACATAAATAAAGGTAAAACAACGATATCGGACAATTTGTTGGAGTTGGAGGAGAACATGAGATGGAGTTTTTGACGTAACCTTTCCAACATGTTGAAGCCATACGTCATGAAGAAGAACAACACCGAAGTCGAGCATTTGGGTTTAAAACTATATAAATGTTTTTTTTTTTTTTTAATGGCCGATGGTTTGGCTAGATAAGACCCTATTCCTCGGCTGGGATTGTGCAGAGCCTCTGAAGCCCTTCCTTTGAAACCGCATTGATTTGGACCTTCAACCGTTGGTTGCCATTGAAGTCCGTTATGTGGAGAAAAATCCTGTAATGTTTTCCTCAAAAAACTGAAGAAAGACATGAACATCTTGGATGAGATGGGGGTAGACTACTAAAACTCTAGTAGCTTATTTTTATTATATACATAATTTACACAACATTCATATAAATATTAATCTAAAATATTTATTTTCCCAGAGACAAAAACATTTATTCATGTCAATGTATTTTTTTTTACAACCGTAAACAAAATGTAAATTAGCTATAATATGTAATAAAGTGTAATTTTCACTTAACCCTTTGATGCCTGACACCCACTACACTGGAAAGATCTTTAACCATTAAAGGTGTGATGTTCCATACAGAAATGGGGGGTTGACCTTTGACCCTTTCTCATAATTCCATACGACTGTCCTCTTTATATGTCAATGTATTTTTTTAAATGATAACATACATTCAAAATCGGCTGATGAAAGTAGCTGACCTCTATCATAATTTATTGCAGCATAGATATTTCCAAATACACCAGGTTTGAAACAAAAAGGACTGGGAATTAATCCATACTTGTTGCATACTTTAAATAAATGTATCCATTCATGCATTTACAGTTTTTTTACGATTGCTTACACACTAAAATTAAACTTTTCCCACAATTAGCAAAACCTTACACTCAAGGAGCAAAACACAAGGCTAGATTTGCACAATTGTAAGCACATTGTCAGCTTCGTACTTTTTGCAAAACATTACACACGGTGATTTGCAAAACACTAAACACACTTGTATACATCAAACACATAAGTATATCATGATGTCACTTCCTTGCAATTCCAAAGCACTGACAGTCAAATTACCACACCTATGAGCCAATCTGTTAAACACAGCCATCAGGTGCACAAACACATGATTGCTAAATTATAGACACCCCAATCAGGTTTAAGCACTATAAAAAGGCAACAGGTACGTTTATCTGTCTTCAACAAAAATGGAAGGCAACGTCGCAGTAAGAGGAAGAGTGAGGATGAGAAGGGGAGCCCGTGGAGGAAGAGGGGTAGAGAGGGGTAGAGAGGGGAAGAGAGGGGAAGGGGGATGAGAGGGGAAGAGGGGGGTAGGAAGAGGTAGACCTGGAGTAGGATGTGGCCAAAAAAGACGGGGACCAAATTTATCAGATGCGATTTGGGCAACCTTGGTACCAATGGGTACTACTGAGTACCCATGAGTTGACATTGAGAGAGGCTGGACAGAGACGTCAGCCCAACCTCAGCAGATATAAAAAACAAACCTTTGAAAATGCATGAATGAATCGAATGATTTTACAATGAGGAGAGAAATAAATAATTTCATCAATATGCAGCATTGGTCTTGTGTAGCGTTTGGTGAACTATTGTATAGTTGCACTTTCTCTGTGTACTTCATTTACAGTACTCTAATCACTGAGAATTAGACTTGCTAAAAGTGTTTTAGGTTAACAACAGCAGTGTGAAACTGCTTCAAAAAGATTGAAGTCATATGAAATGTGTGTGTTTCGTATGGTAACACAATATTGTTTTTATAAAGTCGTGTATAGTTGTGACAAAAGTGTTCCATTTAGCAAATTATCTGAAGTGTTGTGCTACTTTGGAGTAGGGCTGTGTTAATTGTGTGTAGTGTTTTGACAAACCGGGCCCTGGTTTCAAAATTGTGCTTAAGCAATTGAAAAAAACGGTAAAGGGTTAAGATAAACCTAAAAACCTGTGTGTGTGTGTGTGTGTGTGTGTGTGTGTTTGTTTTTGTGATTTATGAGGACACAACTTTGTATAAGGACACGGTTATTTAATTGGTATTACGAGGTAAACATGAAATATTTAAAATAGCTTTAAAAACAAGCTAAACAAATAAATAAAATAAAAATAAATAATAAAATAAAAATGTAAAAATGCTGAATGTTTCCTGTGATGGGTAAGTTTAGGGGTAGGGGTAGTGTGTGTGTATGTGTGTGATGGGTAGGTTTAGGGGTAGTGTGTGTGTGTGTGTGATGGGTAGGTTTAGGGGTAGGGGTAGTGTGTGTGTGTATGTGTGTGAGTGTGTGTGTGTGATGGGTAGGTTTAGGAGTACAAAATGTACAGTTTTTACAGTATAAAAACCATTATGCCTATGGAATGTCCTCACAAAACAAACCTTTGTGAGTGTGTGTGTGTGTGTGTGTATGTGTATGTGTGTGTCACTCTTTAGCTCCGCCCACTGCACGCCTCCACGGGCCCAGCTGTTTGTCTTTTATTATGATAAAACTAAAGACTCTTGGGAGACATGAAGGATCAATACTACTCTATAGGTACTCACAATTAACATGAGACTGGCAGAAACTGTGTGGAGCCTTTAAAGGTCCCATGGCATGAAATTTTCATTTTATGAGGTATTTCAAGATTAATATGAGTTCCCCTAGCCTGAATATTGTCCCCAAGTGGATAGAAATGTTGATCGGTGTAAAACCGAGTTCTGGCTGTCTTTCTCTGCATTTGAGAAAATGACAGGCCAGACTAGCCAATCCTGAAGTCTCCTGTTTTGACGTCCACACAGGAACGGTTACCTCCCTTTCCTCCGCCCAGAGAATCTGGCACGCCCATGCAAACGGAGACCATGGCTTGTGAACGAGTGAATGCTGGCAGTTTTTCAGTGTTTGGATGTACAAATGAAAACAGAAGTCTTTTTTCAGTTCCTTCTGATCTGTGATCAGTGATTTCTTATGTGTAGCTAATTATTTATTATTCGTGCACACGCTGCAGCTTCTTTCTCTCCCGACAGAACGGTGTTTACTATCTTGTGAGTCAGTGTTTTTGTACGTCCTCGTCGCGTCTATCTGTTCTACATACAGTCGTGAGTTTCTGCTCAACATCAGCAGAGTCACATCTTTAGAGATAAACCTCACACACGCCGAAGCTCAGGCTGCACCGGCCTTCAACATCACCGACCCCCGGTACTGCATCTGGCCCACAGCGGAGGCGCCAAACGCGGCGCGAGATTAAGCAGAAGGGGGGTAAGCGTGAGGGTATCCGGCTAGGCTAGCCAGCTATCCCTACAATAAACTGGATTACATTCGATTACTGCTGTTGTTTCTTTGTTTGCGCTGTGTACTCAACGCGCGTCACTGACGCTTTTCATATGATTGGAACATATCTAAAAATAATGCTATAATCAACACTTACTAACTCGTTCATCTCGCTGTAATGGTACATTGCATGTGTTACAAAGTTGGTAGATGAATTATGAAGACGGACTCGGCGTGACTGGGACTCGTGTTTATTCAGAACTCTCAGATACAAACACAATAAACTCGTGCTGACAGACAGCGCTCTCACAACTCAGTAGTTACTATAAATAACTTTGTTAGCAATCGCTCAGTCTCTGGTACATTAGTGATGTCCGGTTCGCGAACGAATCATTCTTTTGAACCGGTTCTTTTAGTGAACCCAATCAGTTCACCAAATCGGACTGAATCGTTCTAAAGGGTTTGCGTCTCGAGTCAGCGCTGATCCATAATTTACTAAAGTTACTAACTTTCTGACATGAGTGACAGTCCCTCCGACTAGAAATAAACGAATAATCTGAAGTATATTCTACAGTAGTAACTACAACAGTTCACTGAACTGAGACGTGCTGAGAACTGATGTGAAGTGAACTCAGGTCCATCCATCTCTCTGGCAGCAGCTTGTGCGTCGTATACCTCGTTAAACCACGCCCCCTCCGCTCATTTCATATGCAAAGATGTCAGCCAATCACAACAGTGGGCGTTTTTACTGAAATCTCACAGCAGACACGCCTCTTGAAACAGGGCATTCAGCCACAGGGCAAACAGCAGTATAGAAAAAATGCCTTTTATTTCTACATTATGACATTTTATGATGTAAAAATCATACTAACAATATAAGTACACTTCAGGAAACATTATAAAATAATAGAAAAATGCCATGCCATGGGACCTTTAAACATAATATAAGTGTTATTTACGCTAAAAAAGATGGATCTTTAGATAGATGTCTCAGTACATCTTTGCAAATGATTAAGTACAGGTAGCCTACATTTAGCACAATTTGCAAGTGATTAGATCTTTTTGATCTTAACTGATTGTTAGATTCTCAGTCTAACGGTCGTTCGCTCCAAAACGTATCAGCGTCATTTCATTGTATAAGTCATCACATGCACAATAGTCTGTTCAATTGTCAAAATTAGTCAAGAACATAATACCATGAATACCATATATGAATCCCTTGAAACATTTGCTAAATGTATTACAGCAATTGACAGTCAGGTGAAACTAGACTAATGAAGGAGGACTTTCACACATCTCAGATGACCAATCAAACAGTATGTTTACAGGTGCTGTCCATGACTGTGAATGCTGCCAAACATATATGTAAAGAGCTTGACCATGCAGGACCAGTACAATTTCTGAACATGGAGGCACCTGGCCAAGTAAATGAACAAGGGCAACTGCCTGCTCGAGGAAGAGGAAGAGAGGGGAAGAGAGGGGTAGAGAGGGGTAGAGAGGGGTAGAAAGGGGAAGAGAGGGGTAGAGAGGGGTAGAGAGGGGAAGAGAGGGGTAGAAAGGGGAAGAGATGGGTAGAGAGGGGAAGAGAGGGGAAGGGGTAGAGAGGGGAAGAGAGGGGAAGGGGAAGAGAGGGGAAGGGGAAGAGAGGGGAAGGGGAAGAGAGGGGAAGGGGAAGAGAGGGGTAGAGAGGGGAAGGGGAAGAGAGGGGAAGGGGAAGAGAGGGGTAGAGAGAGGAAGGGGAAGAGAGGGGTAGAGAGGGGAAGAGAGGGGAAGAGAGGGGAAGGGGAAGAGAGGGGTAGAGAGAGGAAGGGGAAGAGATGGGTAGAGAGGGGAAGAGAGGGGAAGGGGAAGAGAGGGGTAGAGAGGGGAAGGGGAAGAGAGGGGTAGAGAGAGGAAGGGGAAGAGAGGGGTAGAGAGGGGAAGGGGAAGAGAGGGGTGGGAAGGGGGTAGAGAGGGGTAGAAAGGGGAAGAGAGGGGTAGAGAGGGGTAGAGAGGGGAAGGGGAAGAGAGGGGTAGAGAGAGGAAGGGGAAGAGAGGGGTAGAGAGGGGAAGAGAGGGGAAGGGGAAGAGAGGGGTAGAGAGAGGAAGGGGAAGAGATGGGTAGAGAGGGGAAGAGAGGGGAAGGGGAAGAGAGGGGTAGAGAGGGGAAGGGGAAGAGAGGGGTAGAGAGAGGAAGGGGAAGAGAGGGGTAGAGAGGGGAAGGGGAAGAGAGGGGTGGGAAGGGGGTAGAGAGGGGTAGAAAGGGGAAGAGAGGGGTAGAGAGGGGTAGAGAGGGGAAGGGGAAGAGAGGGGAAGGGGAAGAGAGGGGTAGAGAGGGGTAGAGAGAGGAAGGGGTAGAGAGGGGAAGGGGTAGAGAGGGGTAGCGAGGGGAAGTGGAAGAGAGGGGTAGAGAGGGGAAGAGAGGGGGAGGGGAAGGGGAAGAGAGGGGAAGAGAGGGGAAGGGGAAGAGAGGGGTAAAGAGGGGAAGAGAGGGGTAGAGAGGGGAAGAGAGGGGAAGGGGAAGAGAGGGGAAGAGAGGGGAAGGGGAAGAGAGGGGTAGGAAGAGGTATACCTGGAGTAGGATGTGGCCAAAGAAGACGGGGACCAAATTTATCAGATGCGATTCTACTGAGTACCCATGGGTTGACATTGAGAGAGACTGGACAGAGAATTCAGCCCAACCTCAGCAGATATAAAAAAACAAACCTTTGAAAATGCATGAATGAATCAAATTATTTTATAAATGTGGAGAGAAATACATATTTTCATCAATATGCAGTACTGGTCTTGTGTGTACTGTTTGGTCAATATATTCATATACTTTACTCTAACAATATCTCTGAAAAAAAATCAAACCCAGATTATATCATTAGAAAAGTAGAAATTTTACAATATTACAAGTTGACTGGGACTGGGAGTTGATATTGTTACAAGTAAGATTGAGAACAGCAGCGTGTGGATGGCCAGGAAGGTGAGGACGGTAATTTTCATTGTTTTTTTGTTTTTTTGTGTGTTATATTACAGTATATTATGCTGTATACATTTTCTTTTTACTCTGATGTATGGAAGTTACTTTATGTGTGTGAATGATAATGGTTACATTTTCCTTGGCAGTATGAGTGAAATGTGTGATGTCAAACCTTGGAGGCTACTCTTACCCTAAAATCCTATTTCTTTTTTTTTTTTTCAGTTTTATACACAATTGTATTCTGTTAGCTAGACAAAAATGAAGGACTGGGCTAAGACTGAAAGGTGGACATGAGGGATATTTCAATGGTCCTCTGCCATAGTGACAAAACATCTAAACATTTTGACTTGCAGTGCTTACACAATGCCAAAGGGACGAAGCATTTTGGGGGCACTGACTGTTTAAATGAGAAGGAAATTTAGTTTTGACACATGAGTGAACTGTTTTGGGAGAGGTATGAGCTTTTGCAGGTGAACCATGGTGTTGTGCCGAACCATCCACGTTATTTTGGCAAAAGCACCAAGAGTGTTGAGAACGTCCGGTCTGTTTCAAGAAATGAGCCAAAGCAATGAGAAGGATCTTTGCCATTTTCATGGCACTGACTATTTATATGGGA
>NC_137112.1:15848964-15903964 GCF_949357685.1 Gobio gobio | reverse complement strand
GAGGTTAATTAGTGGCAGAGGTTAGTTATTGACAGACTTTAGTTAGTGGCAGGGGTTAGTTAGTGGCAGAGGTTAATTAGTGGCAGAGGTTAGTTAGTGACAGACTTTAGTTAGTGACAGAGGTTAGTTAGTGGCATGGGTTAGTTAGTGACAGAGGTTAGGTAGTGGCAGGGGTTAGTTGTCACAACAAGCGAGAAAGGTTGACATGGAGCCGCTAAATCTCCAGCCTCGGGAATCACCTGTTTCAAACAAACACAGAACAGAGGAGCGACTGCTGGAGAAAAGAGAATGCGACAGAGCTCGTAATGAAACAAGAATCAACAGGGCTTGGCTTTAGGAGATGTAGAGAACTGAGGGGTTTGAGATGTTGTAAAAGCAAACCAGAGATGATGGTGTTTTTATCACTCAACAGGTGAGTAAGGTGTTTTATTAAACAGATAAACTTCCATATGTCGCTCTCTAACAGAGTTGACTGTAAAGCATTATCTATTGTGAAGATCATGCCATGTATGGTTGTTGTAGCTGTGCTGTAATTTTTCTCAAGGAAGTAGCGTGTCTATTAATGGGTAAAGCTACAGTAACGTCTTCAGTCAGCACAAGATCCTTTCCATCTAAACTGGTTCAATCTCTTAAGACTAGTATTGAATGTTTTATGAGCTGCAGGAGACAGAGCCGGAGCTTCTTCCGCAAAATGCATGCAGTTTTGTTTTTTAACCGCAAGAGGGACAAAAGTTACATTGTGTACCTTTAAAGCAAAAGTTCACCCAAAAATGAAAATTCTGTCATCATTTATTCAACGTCATGTCATTCCGAATCAATGCATTCTCCCATGGAACTTAAAAGGACAAATCTGGAAAATTGTACCGACTGCTCTTTTCTATTCAATTAAAATGAATGGGGACTGAAGCGTTCAATCTTAAAAAAGCACACAAACACACATTTTGTTGCTTTAAACAAAATAACTGTTAACTGAAATAAAATGAACTTGATATACAAAAATAACTCCAATAAAAACAAAAAAAAATTATTAAAAACTTTTGGGAAAAAAAAGGATTTGTGTGAGGAACAGGCAAGATTTATATCTCACCATCCAGTAACAATGTCTGATTTGTGTCTGAAACCGTTTCTGTGACTGAGATCTTGAATGAACTGGTTCAGCGAGTTAGTTGATCCACTTCACAAAACCTGAAAAAATGATTTGTTCACAAATAAGACGGATCCAGTTCTGGAGTTCAATGATGAGGTCGCAGCCGTTAACATGAATTCTGTTCCTCACACTAAGTTCCTGGATGACTTCTTTATTGGTTCCGTGAAGAACCGTAAAGAATTCTTCCGATTATTCAAATGCTCTTCATGGTTCTTTTAAGAACCGATCTCTTAAAGGTTGAGGAACCAAAACTGGTTCTTCTATGGCATCACTGCGAAACCAAGCTTCTCATTGAAGCTTGAAAGCTTCAGATCCCCTTCGTTGCATGTCAAAGAGCGACCTGTAGCATTCACTACAATAATAAAAAATCATAATAATAAAATAAAAAATAATAATAAAAGAGTGTTACTATTCTGCAAACTTTATTTACATCATCAAGTCATACTCAGTGCTTTATATCCATGCTGGTTTGTTAGTTACGCTTTAATCTAGTGGCCCTTTGAGAGATATCCATTCAAACATGCCACTCGAGTCATTACGCACCCAAAGATAACCTGCGCTCTCATGATAGCAGGCTTTTTATCTAAATCATATATCATTAGGACAGACAAGAACGGCCTGCTTTGGACTTTGGCCAGAAAACAATTCTTGTTAGTCTTAGTCTTGACACAAGGTCATTAATAAGTGTAGAATGCATGTGCAAATATTATGAAAACCCACGCGCAACGACGAATACGCTTCTAAACCAGTGTTTAAAAGAGCAGAAGAGCAGATTTCCATCGGTGTGTTTAAAGTGGAAACAATACAGGGTGCGAAAAGACGTTGACTATCTATTTTTGGTAGATATTTTCATATACCCGTGCAGTCAAAGAACCGCTCCACGCAGTATTTTTAGTATGTAAAATACATAGTGATGTGAGAACTATGCACACAGGAAAGAGCCTTTAAAAGAGGATGTTTTTCATGCATTTACTCTGCCTCTTGATCACTCCACATTTAAATTTAGAAACATCATAGGCCAAAAATATATATAGTGAGGTGCAACACCATGGCTTTGTATTGTTAAACAATAAATGAGTTAACCTGGTTGGCTGAACCTATCTTTAAGCATTGTTAAGTGACGGGGCCGTGGAACAATACCAGCTTCTTTTGTGGTCGGACCATTTTTAGTAAAGTAGGAACATCCCAAATTTAGTACGTTCCGAAATGTGTTTTTCAGACAAACACACATAAAGCAGTTCTGGCGAAGTCCTTTGATTCTTCAGAGAAAGCAGCACAGCGAGCGGGGATGTGGTTAGCCACCAGATTTGCATTTTTTTTAAAGGATCATCCTGTTGCAAACTCGTCACATCAACGCTTTTCATAAATGTTTGGCGTGATGGTATCTACACTAGCCTTCAGAATATTTATTTGATCAAAAATAGATTTAAAAACAGTGAAGTGTAAAACAGCTGCCTTCTTAGTGAATATATAGTAAAGTGTCATTTATTTCTGTGATCAAAGCTGAATTTTTGTGCAAACTATGCTAGATTGTATTTCTCAGGATTCTTTGATGAATAGAAAGTTCAAAAGAACAGCATTTTATCTGAAATAGAATCTTTTGGAACAATATAAATGTCAGTTTAATGCGTCCTCGATGAATAAAGTATTAAAAACCGACTGTCACTGACCCCAATCGTTTGAAACGGTAGCGTATATAATACATTTGTTTAAAGACAGCGTTAAACGCGTTTGTGGAGTTCTTTTTAAGTTTCTGTGAGATGTATCATCAAAACCACAGTGTGTGGGAGATGTGAGCACCTGAGATGTCTGGGTCACCCACTCAAATGATTATTCTTATTGAGACATATCTTTCTGCCCATACATATTTCTGCCACAATGGAAACTTGCCGAGGGTTTGTGGTTGAAGTGACAGACATATTTATGTGCATCAGGCAGGGCATTTTCAGCCCTTATCTGCATGTCTGAGAATGAATTCAATGTTCTAAATTTGTCAGAATGACTGGAAGAGCCTCACGTCTTCAGGGTATTAATGCATCTTATTGTTGACAGCTCTTCTCTATCAAACGTGTGTGTGTGTGTGGGTGGGTGCTGTGGTGTGCTGGTTAAAGATCTGAGCTGGAAAGTGTAAAGTGGTGAGTTTGAACACCACAGGAGCCCTTAAGCGAGACGCTGAGCTCCGGCTGCTCCTGTGGGATTGTGCACTGTAAAATCCAACAGTGATTCCAACTTTTTAATAGTACTAATGTACTATTCACATACTATACCTTGTTTACTCAGAAAACCCAAGTTAAGATTAATGGATTCGTTTTGAGATCTGTCAAAATAAAAGTCCCGCTTCTAACACAGCCGATCAGAAAGACCTATCGGCCGATGCCGATATTTTAAAATGCCAAATATTGGGCGATATATCTTCTTGGCGATATATATATATATATCAGGGCTCGACATTAAGCCTGTTCGTGTGTTTCATCTGTCATTCACTTGTCCGAGTAAAAAAATTGCTTGTCCGGAATTTGTGTGTGTGTGTGTGTGTGTGTGTGTGTGTGTGTGTTGTAAATAACATTTATTCTGAAGCAATATTCTCATCAGTGTACAATCAGCTTTGACATCTTTAAATATGCATATTTGTGTTATTTGTACCTTTTATAAAGGCTTATTAAATATAGGCTATGCTTCAGCTTTCATTTTATATTCTTACATTTGATCAATAAATTAAATTAGAAGAAGACAGTATAGGGTTGTTACCAATCAAATTAAATAATTTACACTGAAAAATTACAACTGCATTAAATAATGTTATGAGATTGTTTTAAATATTTTTTGAATATACAAATAAGAAATGTTGGAAAGAATGTTTAAACATGAAACTAAACCGTCAGTAGGTGGCGGCAGGTCTTAATGAGCGAATCATTGAGTCGATTCGTTCAAACGACTGATTCGTTCAGGAATGAGGCAGTCGTTTATGAATAGGTCATCTTTGATTCAACCGATTCATTCAAACGCTGAATCATTCAGTAACACACCATTGCTGTGAGATGCGTTATGGTTCTGCTGTGATCTTTGTTTGGAACTATTTTCGCTATAATTTACATTATAATTGTTTATGGAACTGTCATATGAAATCAGTGTCACGTTTTCAATCGTGATGGTATTCAGGAAAACAGTACTCTTGGCAATGTGACCTTGCAACTGTATAATTTGTTATAGACATAAATAAACTCCACATTTCTACATTTTTACTGCAGTGTGTTAACTGAGTTTCTCTGTGTGAGCCGCGCTCATTTGTTGTGATTTTCTCCTCGAGAGGCTGCGAGATTTTTGCATTTATATATATATTTTTGCATCTCTATATATGTATATATGTATATATATATATATATATATATATATATATATATATATATATATATATATATATATATATATATATATATATATATATATATATATATATATATATATATATATATATATATATATATATATATATATATATATATATATATATATATATATATATATATATATATATATATATATATATATATATATATATATATATATATATATATATATATATATATATATATATATATATAATCCCTCTATATTTTTTGACAGACACAGACTTCAACATTCGGCATCAAAACACAAAACAATGGTAACATTTCAATGTTATTTAAAGTAAATTATCAAGTACTCTCTCTATCTTTTTTAGTTAGAACTCTTGTGTAAGTGAACTATACTAACTAAGGATTGTCAGCACAACATACTATTCCTATTTCATGTGCACTGTAAAATCCAACAGTGATTCTAACAAACACGTTTTAGTTAACTTTCCTTAATGTCTTAATCTAACTGTAAAAATCTAGAAATCTGTACTATTCACATACTATTCCTTGTTTACTCAGAAAACCCAAGTTAAGAATAATGCATTGGTTTGCGTGCTATTTTGTAAAGCAAAAAACAACAAGTTGCCGTTATGGTGATCAGTGTTCCCTTTGGTTGGGCACTTGACCTTCATTTATATTCTCTTTATGGTGATGCAGCGATATAACAAGAAATCACAGTTATTTGGTTTCTGTCACATGTCTGTCTGTTTGTTCATCTTTCAGTTGTGTTTTGATTCTATCACCTGTTCCTTTGTCACAGTTTCCCGCCACTTGTCTGTTTCCTTGGTTACCTTCGTTAGTTGGTTTAGTTCAGCTATGTCCAGTTAATTATCTCGTTTCTGTGTGCTATTTAAGTTCTTCCCTGTTCAATCATACTTTGTTTGGTAACCGTTATGTTTGAGTGTGTTGTCCTTGCTGTTCAGCCTTGTTTCTGAGAGTTCCCATTAAAGTTTATGTTCAAGTCAGATCTTCTGATTCTTCAGTTTGTTCCTGTGCTACGCACCGTGACAGTTTCAGAGAAAGGGAAGTATTATATATATATATATATATATATATATATATATATATATATATATATTCCAGCTTCGCAAAAGGTCCAAAATCCCACAGATATCTTCTAATGGTCTGTGAGTGTGTGATTGGGTTAGACACGTTTTAACATCAACACTTCCACAATGGGGATCACATTGAAAAGGAATAACCTAAACCGCTCAATTTTTATTCGTTTTACGATCTCTTTATGAACTTTTTGAAGCGTCAATGAAGGGACAGATTCATTCAAAAGATCTTCATTTGTGTTCTGAAAATGAACGGGATTGAAACGACATGAGGGCAAGCAAATTATTTTTCATTTCTAAGTGAACTATCCCTTTAAGAGTGAGAGAAGTTGAGGCCGTACCTTGCAGCCCTCGCAGGCATGAACACCATAATGGAAGCCCGAGGCCTTGTCTCCACACACACGACACTCGATGTTCAGCACTGAGGCGGACGGATCGTCGGGAGCTTTGGAAAACGGCAGGCTGTTCTCTGCAAACTGCGGAGGAGACTCTGGTTCGAGTTTGATCGAGTCTGAAATGGAGCAAAGGGAGCAGGATAAGAGTCTAATCAAAGCACATTTATTAAACTGCTACTTATTTGTACAGTCATTTAACAGTGAAACTAAAAGAGTTGAATGAGTGGTTCACTCAATAATTAAAAATACAAAGAGACTTTTCTGCTCACCAAGCCTGTGTTTATTTGATCAAAATACTTCAATATTATCCCAGTGTAAAATAACAGTTTTCTATGTGAATATATTTTAAAATGTAATTTATTCCTGTAAATTTTCAGCATCATTACTCCAGTCTTCAGTTTCACATGATCCTTCAGAAATCATTCTAATATGATTATTTGATGCTCAACAAACATTTATGATTATTATCAGTGTTGAAAACAATAAGATTTTTGTGGAAACCGTCCTTCGCATATTTTATTTTTTCATTCAGTGAGATAAATAAAAAGGAAATTAATACTTTTATTTAGTAAGGACACATTAAACTGATCGAAAGTGACAGATGTAATGATTTCTGAAGGATCGTGTGACACTGAAGACTGGAGTAATGATGCTGAAAATGTACAGGAATAAATTACACTTTAAAAAATATTCACATAGAAAACAGCTGTTTTACATTGGAATAATATTTCACCAATTTTACTATATTTGATCAAATAAACACAGCCTTGGTGAGCAGAAGAGACTCTTTCAAACACTTTGAGGCAAATCTTAATTAATTAATTAATTAACAAATCTTTGCCGAGTTAGTGTAAATGAAGACAGTTGTCTTGTTAGAGTGAACTATCTCTTTAACTTCTCACAAGTGTTTTGGGAAGGATGGCATTACTCTGTGACTGGTGTGCTCTGTATCCGCTCTCCTCTGCGATATAGCTGCTCTCATGAGCTCTGTAGATGCTCTCCTGCATCCTGTAGTTCTCCTGCGTCCTGTAGTTGTACATGTGCGTCAGATCCATCATGTGTGGCGTCTCAGTCTGCGGCGGACTCGGCTCATACTCGATGCCGGATATGGTGGTGTAGTCCAGCGTGGAGAAGGGTTTCATGTCCAGCGAGTGCGAGCTGTCGTCCAGCTCGTCCAGTTCCAGAGCGCTCAGACCGAATCCCACGGGCCAGGCAAACGTCTGCGTGTCCACCATATCTGCCAAAGAGAGAGCAACTGCAGAATGAGGCCAAAGGCAAATCTGTGTTTACAATAACATCAACAACATCAACACACAATAGGATTTCCAAGATCATTCTCAGCCTGCTGTGTTTTCCCAAGCTACATCATGTTTGTGCGTCACTGCTTTTTTGATTTCGGCCAAAATACAATATACACTACACTGAAAATGACTGTGGGATGTTTTTAAAGTGTATTTTTATATGGGTCTAAATGAAAATTAACTTCCCCAAAACTGTAAAGTCCAACAGTGATTCTAGCTAACACGTTTGAGTTAACTTTACTTAATGTCTTAATTTAATTGTAAACATCTAGTCATCTGTACTATTCACATACTTAGAAAACCCAAGTTATGATTAATGGATTTGTTCGAGTGCCATTTTGTCAAGCGAAAAAAGTTTTTGAGGCAGGGCAATTCTTTCTAGACTTTTAACTCATGTCCTCTACTTCTGCAGTTCTCTTTCTCTGTTTGCATTCACTGATTTCCCAAAGTCATCTTGAATGTTCCATTGTCTATACAACTGAAAAATTTGAGAGAACATCACATAAGCCGACTTCATTAACTGATCTTGATTTTCATAAAATGTTTTTGTTTGGTTGCTCACCATTATGGTGATCAATGTTTAATATGGTTGGGCACTTGAACTTCGTTCATATTATTTTAATTCTCTTCATATTGATGCAACGATGCAACAAGAAATCACAGTAAAAATGGAAGCTTCAGCTTAAGTTCTGCCAGGAAGACTTAATCACTTAGTCACTTATTAACTTCATCTCTATCCAATCACGTCTTCATATTTTCTTCATATTTTCAACCTCCACCCTCCCCAAAAGGGGGGTCGGCTGCGCCCCTGCCTTCATCTTCAGGCAGGGATATGCTGATCCGCTACCCTCGGATAATAAACTATGGACGGGGCCTATGCCAAAACTTATTATGCTTGCTGGGCTGTCAATAAATGTATGCTTCATTCATCATTCTATCTCCCGAGTCTTTCTGGTAGAACTTTATTTTAAGGTGTCATTGTTACAGTGTAATTATATATTTAAGTACTGTGTAATATTAATTAACAACATGTACTTACTATAGGATTAGGGTAGCATTAGAATTTGGGTAGTTGCATGTAATTATGCATAATTTAATTTACTGTTATTACTATGGTAAGTACATGTAACAAGGACACTGTAAAACAAAGTACTTGATAATTTACCATGGTAAAGTCATAGAAATGTTGCTTTAAAAAGAATTTCAAAAAGTAAACATTTATTTTATTAGCTTTGCTTCTTGACTTAATATGTTTCGGGATTTATCCCGTGTGATTTGATTTAGATGTCCGCAGAATGCCCATCGACAGGAGATGAAAATGATAAATTCTGGCTAAATCTGACACATTTATATGATAGTGTAAATGGCAATTACTATGTATTGTCCCTGATAAACACAAATACACAGTTTTGTACAGGATATCAGCATTGTGCAAAAGTCTTTAGTGTCATCAGAGGAAACATTCGTTCAAAGAGTTCAAGACATCAAATCAGGCCAAAGGGCCCCAGCATGAAACGCTGTCGCTTATGAAGAACACCTCAGATATCAGAAGATGTGCTAGTGTACATGTAAGCATGTAAATGCAGCTAAAACATGAAATTGAGTTACTCATACATACTTTACATATCATCCGTGTGGTTATTAGCTAAGAGACACTGAGACAGAGAGTGTGGAGATAAAGGCGAAGTGTGTAATTTATTCACTGCTAAAACACTTAAAATACCCCACGTGTTTTGTACTATGTCTTTCTCTGTATTTCCCAGAAAAGCGCAAAGCTGCATGCTTTCAAAACACTAATGTGTTTGTTTGAGCATCACCAGCAGCCCGTTAGAAAGTCTTCTGGAAACCGGTTTAAAAACTATTATTTTCCTCCTCATGGTGCAGAAATCATAGTCAGTGTTTCTGAACTCCTGAAACGCCTCCATTGTAGTCTTGAGTTTTCTTCCGGGAACCAACACGTCACAATATTCCTCATTATAATAATTCATTCGCAGAATAAAGGGGCGGCCTGGTTGGGTTAGTTAGTAGTGTGTTGAAACTGGCGGTTATGGTAAGGGGCGGGACATTTCCCAAACACCAATCACAACACACTGCTCCAGCCGACCAATCAGAGTATATTGTGCTTTACAGAAGGAGGGGCTTCATAGAGACAGGAACTAAACAGGGGTGCGTTTCCCGTACAACGACGTTACTCGCTGCTTAACTACCATAGTACGATACATTGTTGAACAAATTAACTACCTAGTCACGACTGTTTCCCGAAACCGTATTGTCACAAATTTGTCATTCAACCACGTTGGTTAATGATGTCACGCAGGTGGTGGAGTATTGAAGGATTAGTTCAATTCAAAATGAAAATGTACTGATATTTTACTCACCCCCATCTCATCCAAGATGTTCATGTCTTTCTTTCTTATATTTATATATTTATATTTATGCATTTGGCAGACGCTTTTATCCAAAGCGACTTACAGTGCCCTTATTACAGGGACAATCCCCCTGGAGCAACATGGAGTAAAGTGCCTTGCTCAAGGACACACTGGTGGTGACCGATCGAACCAGCAACCTTCTGCATATCAGTTCCATGGTTTAACCCACTGGACCACCATCTCACATTACTTCAGTCGAAAAGACACCATCTCACTTTCTTCAGTCGAAAAGAAATTAAGTTTTTTGAGGAAAACATTCCAGGATTTTTCTCCCCTTCATAGACTTCACGTCGGAAAGGTCATGCTAGAAGTAGGCGGAAGTACAACCCCCGTGTTTACAAAGCGCACATGCGAAGACCAATACAAATGTCCTTTCGCAAAAAAAGTAAAACGACGATGTCAGACGATTTTGAAGTTGAAGATGGAGTGTTTTTTGGTAAAGGGCGTTTTAATTAGTCCTTGCATGTTCGCTTGGTGCGGTACTTCCACCTACATCTAGCGTGCGCTTTCCGACATGATTACACAATTTTTCTCAGTTATTCTGCTTAATTTCCAGATTCAAGCATAGACTTGTTTTTACGCACATGCGCACTCTTCAAAAACGGTGCTTTAAATCTCTTGACAAACTAGAAGACATAAATTACATTTGTATGTATTCGAAATAAAAAATTGTACTGGATGTCATCTTGCTTAATTTGCTCAAGATAAGGATTTACTGAGTCATGCAAACAAGAAACTCTGCTTCTAACCACAGGTCGAGAGCTGTCGCGTCAACCACACAACTTTGTAGGTGAATGTTTGCCGGAATGATGGTTTCGGAAAACACTGACGAAATTTGCGACCATAGTTTGCTAACAATGCTTTTGGGAGACAAATCCCAGAGCGTTACGAGCAGACTGGGAAGAGAGGAGCCGCAACAATGGAGAATATGGGGAAATAATCAACATTCAAGCAGGAAAAGACTGATCTGAATAAAAAATACATAAATTACTGTGTTTACAAGTCATCTTTCACTTCTGTGTTCCTCTCTATATACGTCATTTTACAGGTGTTCAGACAGATTTTCTGTATTTAATTCAAGCACAGGTTTGGCTGTAAAACTGAGCGATGGATGGGCTCCTTCTGTTCTCAATAGCACGGCCAATCCCTCGTAGGCGTTGTATTACAATGTTTGTAGAGTCACCTGCTAGTAAAGTGGATGGTTTAGTGTGCGTTTGTGTCCCAATGGTTTTTATTCATTAATTTTTAACACACAGGCTCTTCTGTAAGGTTTCACAGTAAGGCAGACGTGCCAAATATAGGCTACAACACAGATTCAGAGAGCAAGTGCCACAGAGTAAAGATTGTAGTTGATAATAAACCGAAGTCTAACATGGTTAACCCATCAATGGCTTCACAAACAGTTCATTACTCTATCGACCCTGTGCGAAATGCGTTATATAATGAAGGTCGATGGTTGTGTAAAACCACACGTTCCTCCACAAAAGTAGAGTATCTTTAACAATAAATGGCTTTTCATGGCTTTTCACATAGATTAAGCAGTTCTGGTCTTGTCTGGATGACACAAAGAGCTTTAAATGTAAAGGTTTCACACCCAAAAATCTTTCATCGCCCGACTGGAACAGCAGCTTTCAGTTCATGTTAAACATGAACACATTCAGAAGGATTCCAGCTTGGAAAGCTTCCCAATGACTTCCCAAAAATACCAACACATTCCGATCGGAATGCGATCGACCCACCGATCACCCCGCGACCAATTGTCTTTAGTCAGGAGGGAGAGCAGCTTTTCTTCATATAGTGAGCTGAAGAACTGTCTATTCTTAGGAAAGTTTCCGTTCATAACATGCCCATTTTGAAATGTGGTAAACATCATTTGCTCTAGTTGGCAAACGATATTATAGAAATTTCATTTAACTCTCCTACACTTCTCCTCTGACTCAAGTGGTTGAAAATCTAGAGATATTTTGGTTGAAACCACAAGCCCATCGAAATATAAGGTCAAACCTGTATTGTTTTTTCTGCACACCACAGTATTTTTCTATCTGCAATGTGTCGTTGTGAATATGGAATATATCTACAGCTCATCACCAGCCAGCACTCGCAGATCTTCATTACGTAAATCTCTGAGAAACACTGGGTCGGCGCACGTTTCATTGGCCCAAAATGTTTGCATTGATATGACGTGTGAGTTGAATGCAACAATACATGACAAATTGTCAAGTTAATGCCTTCTATCTTAACAAAAGACAACAAACACCACGTGAACCGACCACGTCCTTCAGCCAAGTCTGATCTTGCAGTGAATGTCAGACTAAACATGGAGTTTAAGAACGGCAGATGCATTTGTACCATAGTTTTATTGGTATAAATTAATGTATTTTGGTTGATTCAGTGACGTTTCAAGCCAGTTTTTTTTTTGGTGTAGAGAACTGAACGTTTTTTTGTTTTGGTGACTAAACGGTTAACTTTATTTTATAGTGTCCTTGTTACACATTACACAAATCCTAAACCAAACCATAACTCTATAGTAAGTACACATACATTGCCATTCAAACGTTTTTGATGTGTAAGATTTTTTATGTTTTTAGAAGAAGTCTCACCAAGGCTGCATTTGTTTTATATAAAAAAAACAGTAATATTGAGAAATATTATTAAAATGTCAAATGTTTCTATTTTAATATATTTTCAAAATGTAATTTATTCCTGTAAATTTTCAGCATCATTACTCCAGTCTTCAGTGCCCTTCAGAAATCATTCTAATATGATGATTTGATGCTCAACAAACATTTATGATAAGTAATACATGTTGAAAACAGATTCTTTGATGAATATAAAGTTCAAAAGAACAGCATTTATCTGAAATAGAAAGCTTTTGCAACATTGTACTACCGTTCAAAAGCTAGGGGGGGGGGGGGTAAATGTATAAATGTAATAAAATAAATTTATTCAGCAAGATGCATTAAAATGATCAAAAGTGACAGTAAAGACATTTATAATGTTACAAAAAATTATGTTTAAAATAAATGCTGCTTTTTTAACTTTCTATTTATCAAAGAATCCTGAAAAAAAAAATCAACACTGATAATAATCATAAATTGTTTGTTAAGCATCAAATCCTCATATTAGAATTATTTCTGAAGGATCATGTGACACTGACGACTGGAGTAATGATGCTGAAAATTTACTGGAATAAATTACATTTTAAAATGTATTCACATAGAAAACTGTTATTTTATATTTTAATAATATTTCACAGTATTACTTTTTTTGTATTTTTAATTAAAAAAATACAGCCTTGGTGAGCATCAGAGACTTCTAAAAACATTTAAAAAATCTGGTTACACTTAATTTTATGGCGTCATTGTTACAGTGTAATTATATATTTAAGTAATGAGTAATATTAATTAACAACATGTACTTACTATAGGGTTAGGGTTTGGTTTAGGGTTAGTTGCATGTAATTATGCATCATTTACTGTCGTTACTATGGTAAGTGTAATGTAACATTTGTAACAAGGACACTGTAAAATAAAGTGTTACCAAAAAGGCAGTGTATTTAAATAATATCACTCAATACTCAAATGTATAATTACACAGTAACAAGGACGCATTCAAAGAAAATGCAGCTAATGTCAGTGTTATACTCAGATTGTACAGACAATGATGCTGGAAAGTCAAGCAAAGCTCTGCTATGTGAAATCCTTTCCGCAGGGACACGATTGCAACAGGACCGTGATGTTTTTCACTGATATTTCCTAAGAACATCAAATAAACGCCAAGCCAGAAAAGAGTGAGGCCACAACATTTTCACATGTCTCTGACAAAACGCCTCGAGTGAGAACGAGCGCCTCATACATCCCCCCAAAAAACTTTCAATAATGGTCAATGGGGTCCTGTATCAAATTTATGTCTCAAATGATTGCAAAATACTTTCATGTTTTTTTAATGCACTATTTTTCTAGTGATAAACGAGCTGCTTAATTCCTAAAATTGAATCAAGAGGGCAGGAAAATATGAAAGCTCACTTACAAGCTTGTTCAAATGTGATTTGTAAAGTGCTTGACGTCACACAGGCCTCGTGCAGCACTGAAGAAAGGCAATCGGCGTTAAAACGGTGTACAAGAAGAACCTGCTCGGCCACATTCATCCTCCAGGCTTCTGATCGCAGAAGAGAAACGGCTGCTGTTTCCTCAAACCATTCCCAATGGCGATTCTACAATTGATAACACTGCTCAAAATCTGATAAAAGCAACACACAGGTTTTTGTGATGTGTATTTCTGTATGATGTTGCAAAACTCAACTTGATTATATGAAACCAAAAGCCTTTTGGTGCAAACGTATGACCAAAAATGAAACTTCTCTCATTATTTACCCTTCTGTTTATTTCTTTGAAACACAAACGGAAATGTTTCTATCAGAAACACCATAGAATAGCCCTAGTGTGCACTAATGGATCTCATTGTATAGTTTACGTTATGTTAAAACATGCATGTTTTGAGTGTGAATAAACCATGAATGTGCTTGGTTGAAATGAGCTGCGTGAAGATTGTTCAGAATATTCCATTTATTAATGGAAAAAGTGATGGTGATTTTCTTGCAGGACATTTTCTGTTACATTTAGAGACATTTCCTCTTACCCTGAAACACAACACACGATCAAACACTTCATGTTCTCACAGTATGGGCCTTACGATATATTACCACACTGTAAATAATGTAGATAATTAGATTAAGATAACATATTTTTTGAGTTTCCATTTATTAAACCAATCTCCTTTGTTGTATTAACTCAAATTTTAAGGCAACCAGGTAACTTACTTTTTTAAGTTAAACTAACAATATTTTTTAACAATGCAAGGCTGATATACACCGATCAGGCATAACATTATGACCTAATATTGTGTTGGTCCCCCTTTTGCTGCCAAAACAGCCCTGACTTGTCACCCTGTGTATTCTGACACCTTTCTATCAGAACCAGCATTAACTTCTTGAGCAATTTGAGCTACAGTTGCTCGACTGTTTGATCGGACCACACGGGCCAGCCTTCGCTCCCCTTGTGCATCAATGAGCCTTGGCCGCCCATGTCCCTATCGCCGGTTCACCAAAGTTTCAGGCCTCTCCAATTAAACATTTTCTAGTTACCGGTCACATCAACATTTTTCATTTGGCCAAAATGAACATTTTGATGTGACCAGTCACTAGAAAATTTTAAATTGGAGACCTGACATTTTTTACAGTGTTCCTTGGAGCATTTTTGATAGATACTGACCACTGCAGACCAGGAACACCCCACAAGAGCTGCAGTTTTGGAGATGCTCTAACCCAGTTGTCTAGCCATCACAATTTGGCCCTTGTCAAACTCGCTCAAATCCTTACCCTTTTTCCTTCTTCTAACACATCAACTTTGAGGACAAAAGGTTCACTTGCTGCCTAATATATCCCACCAACTAAAATGTGCTGTGATGAAGAGATAATCAGTGTTATTCACTTCACCTGTCATAATGTTATGCCTGATCGGTGTATATCAGCCTTGCATTGTTAAAAAATATTGTTAGTTTAACTTAAAAAAGTAAGTTACCTGGTTGCCTTAAAATTTGGTTAATAAATAGGTTAATATTTGGCATTTTTATCCCTTTTCGTGAAAAAGTGACTGTATTAAATTAAAAAAAAATTTAAAATTACATTAAATTATTGTACATTTTGGTTCGATAATATTTTTTATTTAATATTTAGCATTTTTAAGGGATTTCATGGTACTCAATTATATTTACGCTGCATTTATAATATATTTATTCACTTTTTGAGCATGGACCTGAACATTAAATTCCCAGCTTAAACTGTCATAAATCTTGAATGCTTTGGATCACAGACTGAAGTTGGATCTCTTTTTATTCAGAACATGAATCTTGAGTGTTTTAGCTTTCAAATGATGCATAGTTTGTGATAGTTGACATACATTTGTGGTTTCATTCACACTCAAAACTGTGACAATGGAAATTAATTATGAAAATAGTCATTTGAATTTGATAAAAAATAAATCTGTAAAACAGATTTATACCTTAGATGGCAACTTCATTATTCTAGTATTTTTCACAAATAAAGCAATAAAAAATGTGAGAGCTTGTGCGCTTTATATACAATATATTTTATAGTTTGTAATAAAGGATATTAGCACGGCATTATTCATTTACTCTATTATGAAAATTCCCCAAGATGGCTTGGAAAACGCATGTATTGTCGCAGTCGAGTGTTTATTGTCTTCACTTTCATCAGTCAAAGCGTGGCTTTTTATTCAGCTACACATACAGCTGGACATCTTTGTCCCTGTTATTACTTCTACCAGTCCGTTTTGGACTTTCTGCGCGAGAATATGAATGAAACCAACACAGGCTCATTGGAAAAACGTACCTGTGGCAAAACATTTTGCAGAACGCAAAATACGTACTAATACATACATATCACTGCAGTTTGAAATGAACACTGTGAGGCAGTAAAACAGCAAGCACTTTTTAATAAATAAAAGAGTCAAAGATTAGTTAAAAAAAACACGCTTAAATGGCATGGTTACGATTGTGTTTTGTCACATTTGCTTTTGGTAACACTATCGCGTAGGTTTATGGTTTAGTGTAGGTGTACATTATTTCAACACGACATTTCAAAAGTAATAAAACGCCATATTCACGTTCATCTGTTACGGGAAAAAAAATATACTCAAAAGTGCGGAAAAAGGCCATACAGGGAGTCCATTTTTATTCACATTTTTTATTGCTTTATTTGTGAAAAATACTAGAATAATGAAGTTGCCATCTAAGGTATACATCTATTTTACAGATTTATTTTTTATCAAATTCAAATGACTATTTTCATAATTAATTTCCATTGTCACAGTTTTGAGTGTGAATGAAACCACAAATGTATGAAATGAGCTACATAAATAATTTTTTTACAGAACAAATACCAGAATTATTAATTAAATATTAATTATATAAGTTCCATCAAAGGTAAGCAGGCAAACCAAAACTGATTCAGACACATATATAATGTTTCACTAGTGTGTGCAGGACACCTTTCTGTCAGTGAGGCTAGCAAAATAAAGTACACTGTGACGTATTATACCCAAAAAGTCTTCATACAGTGACTACCAGTAAAGATTTGGGATCAAAATGATTCCGACCTGACATGTTTTTCTGAAGAGTTTTCTTGACACCACAGACTGAACAAAATGGAGCATTGCTTAGTCATTGGTTGACCTAAATTGGTATTATATTGGATATTGTGCCCTTAAATTTAACCGCTGATTGGTTGATTGTAATCCATTACATCCCTTTCTATCAAAGTTATCTGATATTATCAAGATGAATTTGTTCTAAATCTGAGTTCTTGGCAAATTGTATTACCGAGTTCTTGGCAAATTGTATTACCATTTTCTAAACTATAGTGAATAAACTGTGATAATGTGAGAAAATATTGAAGGTGTCAGAATACATTTGGGTTTGACAGTAAATCTGTTTATTTATCAAGTACATTTTTTTGTCCGATTTAGTAAATATTATGTAAAATAAATATATTTAATTTCAGCAACTGTTATGAATGTCATATCATATCTTCTTTACATCAGTCACCTGCTCTCGAAGATATCATAACAATCAATATCGCTGTTTTGAGGTTGCGTGGATAACGATTTTCATTTCCTTTAATCTACAGAAGTTGAGACAAGCATCACCTGATGCAACTCTTTCCTCAGAAGGAGGCTGGAGGAGTGAGTCGTGGGCGGCGGGGAGAGAGAGAGAGAGAGAAAGAGGGAGGGGGAGACCCAGCCTGACCACAAAGCTCAGAAGATCCAGAAACACATGACTTCCTGACCTCAGCGCTGAGCTTCAGCTCCCTCCTGACCCCTGCCCTCTCACTATGAGTCTCTACCCAGACAGTAAAGTCGTCTGGACGCCCACTCGGCTACTACTGATTTTACGAAGCACACATGTGCCACTTTGATGGAGGTGACGCGTTGTACACATTTCTGACCACATTTCAGGTAGGCTGGCATGAATCCCTCCACCATGGCACGAGTGGACCCTGATTTATTTTTCTGACGTGTTCACAAATGAGCTCAGCAGGGGAATTCTGCACAGTGCTTTGAGATCCCATGCATAACAAAGCAAGCCATCAGCATTTATGATGCATAACATTATAAAATCTCTAAACGTAGACTATGATGAATGAATGGTGACCAGTAAAGCACTAACGGAAATATTTCAGAAAAGCACCAAAAATATTGAATACTAATCATTTACTCGCCCTCACGTCATTACAAACTTTCAGGAACATAAAAGGTTTTTTTTTTGTTCATATAATGGAAGTCAATAGCAACCAAAACGGTTTGGATATCAACATTCATCAAAATATATTTTTATTGTCTTTTGGAGAAGAAAGTAAGTGGTTCAGGTTTGGAGCAACATGAGCCCATCAGGCAAGTTCTCTGAACAAACATCGGTAACACTTTAGTTTAGGGTCCAATTCTCACTATTAAGTTGCTTATTATCATGCATATTACTAGGATATTTATTAGTACTTACAAGGAACATATTAATGCATGACCATATTCTACATCCCTTAATACCTAAACTTAAATGCTACAAAAATTACCTTACTAACTGTTAAATAGGCAAAAATCGTAGTCAATAGTGAATGTGTTGCCCGCACTAAAGTGTTACCCAAACGATTTGGACCCACTTTATAGTTGGCCTTAAAGGGTTAGTTCACCCAAAAATGAAAATTCTGTCATTAATTACTCACCCTCACGTCGTTCCAGACCCGTAAGACCTCCGTTCATATTCGGAACACAAATTAAGATATTTTTGTTGAAAGCTGATGGCTGAGAAAGGCCTCCATTGGCATTCAGTACACTTATACTCCCAAGACGGATAAAAGGCACTCAAAACATCGTTACAAAGTCCATCTCACCACAGTGACTCTACAATAATCTTACGATGCGACGACAATAGTTTTTGTCCGCAAAAAAAATCAAAATAACACCTTTTTCCAACTTGTTACTGCCTTCCGTGTGTGCCTCCACGACGCATGCGCGAGAATATGACGCAGATCCGGCGTTCGGACAGATGACCCAGAAGTGATTTGTTTACAATCAGAGGAAGACGCGCGTATCTCAGCTGTTGGATTCTACATTGATCGTGCTTTAGGTCTCAGCGTAGTGCTCAAAATGGGGTTAGAGTGTGCATTTCATGGAATCCCGAGCCCCGGCGCTACGTCATATTCTCGCGCATGCGTCGTGGAGGCACACACGGAAGGCAATAACAAGCTGGATAAAGGTGTTATTTTGATTTTTTTTGCGCACAAAAACTATTGTCGTCGCATCGTAAGATTATTGTAGAGTCACTGTGGTGAGATGGACTTTGTAATGACATTTTAAGTGCCTTTTATCGGTCTTGGGAGTATAAGTGTACTGAATGCCAATGGAGGCCTAACTGAAGCCTTTCTCAGCCATCAGCTTTACACTAAAATATCTTCATTTGTGTTCCGAATATGAACGGAGGTCTTACGGGTCTCGAACGACATAAGGGTGAGTAATTAATGACAGAATTTTCATTTTTGGGTGAACTAACCCTTTAACTCTTATTTACTAACTTTTAAATTAATCATTTGATACAATGCATTTTAAAAATGTCCTGCATGTAATGACATCTGTAATTAATTTATGTAGTTTTATAATTACACTGTTGTCACTTCCCGTACCACCACACCTGTCCCTAACTTTACCCTTAAACTTACCCATATCACCACACCTGTCTCTAACTTTACCCTTAAGCTTACCCATACCACCACACCTGTCCCTAAATTTACCCTTAAACTTACCCATACCACCACACCTGTCCCTAAATTTACCCTTAAACTTACCCATACCACCACACCTGTCCCTAACTTTACCCTTAAACTTACCCATACCACCACACCTGTCCCTAACTTTACCCTTAAACTGACCCATACCACCACACCTGTCCCTAAATTTACCCTTAAACTTACCCATACCACCACACCTGTCCCTAACTTTACTATTAAACTAACTCAGATCACCACACCTGTCTCTAACTTTACCCTTAAGCTTACCCATACCACCACACCTGTCCCTAACTTTACCCTTAAACTTACCCATACCACCACACCTGTCCCTAACTTTACCCTTAAACTTACCCATACCACCACACCTGTCCCTAACTTTACCCTTAAACTTACCCATACCACCACACCTGTCCCTAACTTTACCCTTAAACTTACCCATACCACCACACCTGTCCCTAACTTTACCATTAAACTAACTCAGATCACCACACCTGTCTCTAACTTTACCCTTAAGCTTACCCATACCACCACACCTGTCCCTAACTTTACCCTTAAACTTGCCCATACCACCACACCTGTCCCTAACTTTACCATTAAACTAACTCAGATCACCACACCTGTCTCTAACTTTACCCTTAAGCTTACCCATACCACCCCACCTGTCCCTAACTTTACCCTTAAACTTACCCATACCACCACACCTGTCCCTAACTTTACCATTAAACTAACTCAGATCACCACACCTGTCCCTAACTTTACCCTTAAACTTACTCATACCACCACACCTGTCCCTAACTTTACCCTTAAACTTACCCATACCCATACCATCACACCTGTCCCTAACTTTACCCTTAAACTTACCCATACCACCACACCCGTCACTAACTTTACCCTTAAACTTATCCATACCCATACCACCACACCTGTGCCTAACTTTACCCTTAAACCCACCCATACCACCACACCTGACCCTTACCGTTAAACGTACCTGTACCACCACACCTGTCCCTAACTTTACCCATAAACCTACCCATACCACCACACCTGTCCCTAACCCTACCTCTAAACTTACCAATACCACCACACCTATCCCTAACTTTACCCTTAAACCCACCCATACAACCACACCTGTCCCTAACTTTGCCCTTAAACCCACCCATACCACCACACCTGACCCTAACTTTACCCTTAAACCCACCCATACCACCACACCTGACCCTAACTTTACCCTTAAACCCACCCATACAACCACACCTGTCCCTAACTTTACCCTTAAACCCACCCATACCACCACACCTGTCCCTAACTTTGCCCTTAAACCCACCCATACCACCACACCTGACCCTAACTTTACCCTTAAACCCACCCATACCACCACACCTGACCCTAACTTTACCCTTAAACCCACCCATACAACCACACCTGTCCCTAACTTTACCCTTAAACCCACCCATACCACCACACCTGACCCTAACTTTACCCTTAAACTTACCCATACCACCACACCTGTTCCTAACTTTACCCTTAAACCTACCCATACCACCATACCTGACCCTAACTTTACCTAAACTTACCCATACCACCACACCTGACCCTAACTTTACCCTCAAACTTACCCATTCCACCACACCTGTCCCTTACTTTACCCTTAAACTTACCCATTCCACCACACCTGTCCCTAACTTTACCCGTGTCCCACCTCAATATCAGCAAAAGTGTTTTGCAATACAATATGAACACAATAAGTACATTGTACTTATATTTTGATGTAAGTACATAGTAGTTAAGGCCACCTAATATAAAGTGGGACCAATGTTCTTCCAGTAACATTTTTTTAAATGAAACAACTTGTTTCAGAACGTTCCATGAACATTCAAATGTAACATTCCCATAGTGTCTGAAGAATGATAGAATGGAATGTTTCCTGAACGTTCCAACAACCAAGAAGAAACATACAATAACATTTTAAAAACATTCTTAGAACTTAAAAAAAGAGATTTTCAAAGCAATTAATCATCATTCCGAAATTCAGTTTATTAAAGAACGACTGCTTGAAATAATTATCTTTAACTAATTTAATGACAAAATCTCGTCACAGTCTCGACACTTTGGTTGATAGCTGTCCAGACGATATGACAAGTTTCAATTCACAGTTATAACAGGCACACAAACTCTGCACCTAAACCGAGACATGTTATAAAAGTACATCCAGCAAAACCAGACAGAAACGGCACGGCGGCTCACCCTCAACAGCCAGAGCTTTTCCTGAGGGAAGATCCTCAATGGTTTGATGAAGTGGGATCGGCACACTGAACTTTTGACTTGAGCGAATGGGCAAGTGAGTGGCTATTTCTGTGGTTCTAGTAAATTTAACAGGAACTAAAGAATTTTTTTGGCCAGTTTTGACACTTCACAGCCTCAGCAAAAGTGCAGACAGCTAAGTATCATGTGGTCATGCTATGAGGTGTAAGGCTAGCCAGATGACTTCCTGTTGCTTCATTCTCACTCAAAACTGCACTGGTTCCACTTCTCTTCACAGAAGAGCATCGATACAAACTGTGCTTCTAATAAACAGACAGCGAGAGGAAAACTCAAATTAGGTTGTTCACGTGTTGAATTAATTCATTTTTACAGTCACTTTTATGATCCTAAATGTGAATAATATGTTCCAGCACAAATATCTAAACATTCTTGCATCAAGACACATTTACTGGAGAAGATATTGAGTCTGCAAAGTAAAGTGAGTTTGTGCTTAAAACAAGAGCAAATATCTGCCAATGGAGATAGAAAAAGAATCGTGTTTTCTCTTTGAATTAACTGTATTTTTCGGGCTCCATTGGCAGATATTTGCTCTTGTTTTAAGCACAAACTCACCTCACTTTGATGATTTCCCCCCCAGATATCTTGCTTCTCCAGTATATATCTTGATTTAAGAATGATTAGACATTTGAGCTGGAAAACCTGACAGAAACACTGAGGAAGAGCATCATTATTAACAGTGGGTCCAACACATATGATTCATCACGGTTTCTAAACCCCCCAGAAACATCTGAGTAAAGGACAAACAATCTGTCCTGATGTTAAGGCCAAACATTCACGAGGGACTTGAGCAAAACCCAAGCTGAATTGTGAAGCTTCTGAAGGATTTCGACATGCACAACATCTAAGGACACGAACTTTCTCCCGATTACTTTTAATAGGAATGAGTTAATGGTGGATGGCTCTCCTGAGGGTTGTGTGGAGCTTCCTAACCGGATCAGGAAGGAACATGCTCTCTGTCAAGGCCTTCGCCGTCCAAATCCCGTGAAATGAGAGGAAGGGTCTTCCCTGTTCCTCGAGGTGGACAGGAAAGGGGGGAGAGGTTTAGTTTCGGTCACATCATGACTGAAAACATGCGCCGACGGAGCTACTGGGAAGCGACTTTGAGCTAGTTTCCAGAAACCTTCAGCGCTGAATGTTTAGTGTCTTTCTGACAGTGTGAATTACAGTCTCTGATACGAGTGAATCTCTGAGAATCCCTGGACTTCACCCGTTTCATATCGCACACTTGTTTATGGACATTGTCACATTGCATCATAGTTGTAATTAAATGAGCAGAAGATAAGAATGTATACTCATATTCATGGCACACGAGCAGAGCCGATTTCAGGGTGAAGCGCTCACAAAACCACAAAACCAACATTCAGTCCGAAAACTCAAAGCATACAGAATTCATTCCAATTTCACTTGATCAATGCAATTAAATCGTATAGCTCACCGTCTATGAGAATATGTCTCCGTCGCTTTAAGATAAGGAAGGAAAAACATTAAAAACATCACTGACAAAGACTTTAGGTTCAAATTCTGAATTCTAATGTCATTTTCCATACGTGTGAAACATCAGTATACAAATATTGTTTGCAAATTTAGACGGCAAACCATATGCTCATTTGATAGGTGGGAATAAACAAATGATGCTTGAATCAAATTCTGGCTATGATTTTTATGTTGCGGGTCAAAATGGCCCTAATTGAGTTCATGAAAAATAAAAACAAAAATCGGGTAAAAACAGAAAATACCTATTAAATACCTTTAATATTAATACTTCTTACACATTACAACAACTACAACAAACAAATTATGTATAAAACTATATTTAGTAATTTGTTTTACAATTTCTTAAATAAAAATAAAAAAGAATATTATAACAGGGTTTCTGCAGGTTTTAGAAAGGCAAATTTAAGACCTTTATAAGACCCATTAAAGACAATGTTAGGAATAAATTGAAGGGAAAATACATCAATACGTTCTCTAAATGTAAATGAGTTGTATTAGGGACACTTCAGAGTTTGAGAATACCATTTCCAACAGATCTCCATTACTTTTTCATTATTTTTTACAAAAATCTTGTGGTCTTGTGAAAGTAATTTTATGATTAAAACAAGAACAAATATCTGCCAATGGGTTCAGAAAAATCAACTTCATTCAAAAGTAAGCAGTTTTCATACCAGATGGCAGAAATTAGTTCTTGTTTTAAACGCAAACTCACTTAATTTTGTTCAATTTCTCAGAAAACAAGACTTCATTTCTTCATTTTGCATGTCATTAATGTATCTTGATTTAAGGATGTTTTGAATTTGTGCTGGAAAACAAAAATCCTGAGGAAGAACATCATTTTCTGCAGTGCATGTGATTTAATGGACATCCTTATGAAATGTTTTATTTGTGTTTTATTGTTTATTGTTTTAATTTTTCTGGACTCTGCTTTAAAAGTTAGATTAAATTTGACTGACTTTTGTTTATCTTCGGAACAAAAATGAAGATATTTTTAATGAAATGGGAAAGATTTCTGCCCCTCCATTGACAGTCTAAGCAACTTCCACTGATGCTTCAGAAAGTTCGCAAAACTGATCCATACGGATCAAGCGGATTATTCCAGATGTTATGAAGAGACTCGATGGCTTTATTTGATGAAGGAAAGTCTGACGGGTTTGGAACGACTTTAGGGCGTAAATGATCACAGGATTCTCATTAATGGGTGAACTGTCCCTTTATGTGTTCTGACCTACTTTTGATTTATTCATCCAAAATTTGACCAATTCCATGTCATTCTGCATTATACAGTAAATTCTGTTTTTATGAATGGATTTGTGATTCCGTCCACATTTTCTACATCACAGAAATCACAGGGCCCTGATTTTATGCCATGATACTGAACTTAAGACTTTCTGCTCCAATTTAAGACATTTTTAAGGCCTTAAATTGTGGAAGGTCAAATTAAGACTTTAAGACGCGGAAACCCTGTATATTAACAGCATTGTAACCATTTTTTTGTTTTACTTTTGGGTCTGTGCAGCTGCGGTTAATCATGAAATTGCAAACATCAAAATCGTCAGACATTTTGTTCTCATTCCACAACACATCAGCGTGTGTGTGTCAAAACTTTGCATGCATGTTCATGACCATAAATGAGAAATTGTCACAACAACAAAAAACTAGGTTAACCAGTATTTCCAACGACTTGCAGGTCAATTATGTATAATGCATTTTGAAGGTATTTATAATGTACATTACAATGCATTATATATTTTCATATATAATTGTAACTAAAGTTAAAATGCATTATATTTGCAGATTGCTACATCTGAAATGGGTTGTTTGCATGTGTTTCAATGTGTTCAATGAATATATAAGAATTAGTGTATTTTTTACTGTGGTTATAATTATTCATGAGAACATAAAAGGCAAAATGTATACTCTTATAATGCATTATATATAAAGTGTTACCAAAAAGTCCATAAACACCAGTAAATCAACACTAGAGGTAAAGCACACACACACACACACCGTTTATATACATATGCAACCCACAGATACATCTGCTTCACGCATGCAATGGTGCCGTAACTGGTTCTCGGAGCTGAAGTTCCAGCCCATTGAACTAGAGGCGTCTTTAGGTGCGGCTTATGGCCCCTAATGAAGTAAATGCTTCTGTATAATCCAGCAATCTGTGTAGGAACACGTGCAAGATAACACACTAAAGCATATCTGAGCCTTTTCAAAAGAGACACAATCCATCATCTTTACGCTGAAATCAAACAGCCACTCCTGTGAACGCACACACACACACACACACACACACACACACACACACACACACACGCACACAAAAGCAATCTTTACTGCAAAGCCTGTGTGCTTCGGTCGTTTTCAGTGCACCAAAACTAAATGAGCAAAGTACAGCACAAAGTGACGAGCAGTTTTACCATTAAAATCAGTGTAAACAGGGTTTCTGCTGCGATTTCCACACTTTACATTTATGACAACAGTGTAAAGTCCATCACGGTGCATGTCAGTTATATAACCGTCTCATCTGTGTTTCACTCATACTGGACAGTCCCTGAGCTTTCAAACACAAAACCACACGGAAAATAGGATTCAAACTCTCACTTAAACAAAGAAAGTTTTAGGATGTAAAACAAAAAAAGAAGAAATCTTTTAGATAGGCGACTGATCAAATGTCACAGTCTTTTTCTTCCATTTTTTGTTTTTAAAGAACATGATCATCAAAGAGACTTTATACTGTTTTCAATTCATGTTCATTTCAGTCCAACTCATTTAAATTGTTATACTGTTAATACAGTTGGTAATGAAAAATTCATATTAAAATAGAAAACAGAACTCAAACACACATACAACACATTACAAAAACACACAACCTTTACGGGCATAACTCTGAGTCCAAATGACAAACTTTTCAATTTCCATTTTCAGTTTCTGTTTTTCTTTTTCTTTTTTGTTCTCGCCCACTTTTACAATTAGTTTACTATGCAAAAGCACAGCGAATCTGAATCTGACCTCAGAAAGCAGAATCAGACATTTACTGACCCCTCTGTCATATTAATTTCGCAAGTTGTGTTTGCATCATAAATGTCATACGGTTCTTTGATTTCCTAAAATACCAGCAGGCCAGACGCTGTGCGTGAGCAGTTATTGTAACTGTCACAAGAATCTGACTTTATATCTTGAATTAAACACTGCTTACACTGCAAACATGTGATTTTTTTTCTTTTTTACGGATCTGCTACTGTAGTTCATGCCTTAGAACATGTAGAAACACAGCCTTCATTTACTGTATGTTAAGGAGCGATAACACGTGTTCATCTCGGCAGATAAAAACTGAGTTCAAATTAATATTGTGCAATCATATTAAAATCCTGTAAGCATTGCAGCACTTTTACTCAAAAACCATTCTTAGTTTGGAAAAGGCTCTATTAGATCAAAACTGTCACTTCGGTGAAAACTTTGAGGTTACACTTTATTTCACGGTGCCATTGTTACAGTGTAATTATAAAGTACTGCGAAATATTAATTAACTACATGAACTATAGGATCAGGGTTTGTTGCATGTAATTATGCATATTTACAATGATAAGTACATGTGACATATGTAACAAGAACACTGTAAAATAAAGCGTTACAAACTTTGATACCAGACACTCTGGCAAAGTTGCAAAATCCAAATCTCAGCTTATTGTTTAAAATCAAATGTAGGTCTGTTTACAATGAAGTTGAAAGTAAAGAATATTTTGCATATATAGCAACTCCAGCAAGAGAACGATAAAACAAACGATGACATCAATAATAGTTTTGTTTTGTTTTTCAGAACAAGCACTTTTCTTTGAATCAGCTGGTGATTTGTTGAACATTTTCCAACAGGCACAAATAAACACAATTTTGTCATCATTATCATTTTAACCTATTTGAATAATTAAATATAATGCATTCACTGTTTTGTGGCCTCTATGATAATCAATATTTACTGTCAATTCTTCACTTTGACACTCAAATGCTTTCCACTAAAAGACACATCAGACCTGGAAATACTGATGAATTCTCTAAACTAAAAGCACACTTAGCATCCCAGTGTTTTGACTAAAAGCACACACTTATCAGTTTATTCCCACATCCTTAGCCTATTTATAGTGATATTATATTCTCCTAGTTCACACTTACCCGAAGTGAAGGATGTTTTTCTGATACTGAAGCGTCTGTGCAGCATGTGTGTGTGCAGTGAGTGAGCAGAGCTGTTCTCTGAGTGTTCACCTGCTGCTCACTAGAGGTGGTCTGGAAGTGCACTGACCTGTAGGGGGGCTGTGGAGGAGTTCAGTGACGCGTGAGAGATTCTGTCCTCTGCTGTCCGTCCGGCCGGCGCGCGCAACAGGTTCGGGTTGGTGAGGATACAGACACGGCAGTCAGTGCGCGTGGAGAGGCAACAAGGCGCACAGATGCGCGGGCCAACCAGACCTAATGGCGCTGTCTCACAACACAGCGAGCTGTCTATCTAGACAGCATTTTGAGGGATTAACTGCGCTCTCTCTCTCTCTCTCTCTCTCTCTCTCTCTCTCATTCTCTCACACACACACTTCTAAAATGTCGCACGCGTCTATAAAAATGATCCGTGCATTAAACAAAAGCCTACACGCAGATTTGATTATTCTATGTATTCTGTAATTTAAAGACTATATTCAAATAGCCTACATGTGATGGCCACAAATTATTAAACAGACTAGAAATAATTTTTGGTTTAGAGAAATATTACAAAATATTCAAAAAGATGCTAAAATGGCTTAAATGATAATGCCGTCTAGTTAGGAAGCTCCGTGTGTTTTGGGACACCGCCACTCTATTTCTCCTCCCATCTGGAACACCTTTGGAACACATGAAGAAACGCGGAAGAGCTAAAGAAATCAACGCCAAATTAGTATTTTCCATAACTATACCGATATTACTACACACGTGTTGTCAGCTCGAATCACGAAAAAGTCTCCAAACACGAAAACTGGCAATTTTGGCATTTAGCCAAATCTCGTTTATGAATTGCATTGATAGCTGTTAGATGACGTAATAATTAATAGCAACACCTTAGGAATTTTTCTAAAGAAAGTTTCACTTGTGGAAATGCTGTAGCTTCGTAAGCTTGCAAACAGTTAACTCAAATCATATTTTGCAACATTGAATAGATTCAGAGTGGCCAGTTTCTCTCACTTTCTCTCTAAATCTGACACAAACCGTTCTGACTCGTGAAATTTACTTGCATAGCCATGACACAGCGATTTTTTTTTTGATGTTATAGTTTTATTGCATCATTGTTTTACACGATCACAAGTTGATAATGCGTAATAAAGATTATTTCTGACGTAACGAGAGTCAATAGCCTCATTAGTCATATGACTGACGGTTGAGTAATGGGTTTTGTTTAGGGAAGAGTCCCTTAAGGACAGTGTAACTTTTTCTGTGAAGCAAAAGTTAAATGTGTCTAGAATAGTAACCCTAGTTTTCAGTGACAATGGCATACATTATAAACCAACTGTGAAAAATGTCCAGAGTTTTTAACAAAATTTTAATTTGTACCACAGGTGGGGGAAAATGCCCCCACTCTGACAAAGCAATTTGCTTTATAGTACGTTTACAGCAAAATCAGAGTAGGCTACAAGCTTTAGATTAAAATAAAAAAGACAAGCCAAAATAACAGTAGATAAATATGAATATTTATTAATGAAGCATTTTGAAAATCAACCTTTTTGAAAAATATTGTTAGCTGATGCTAACTGGCTGGCTAACTAGCTAGCTAATGCTAATGTGAGGTCATTTTTAAATATAAAGTCCAAATATTTTTATTCAACCACAGTTCTGCAAAACAACAAGCTTTAAAAAAGTTTTTTTCTTACTGTTAAAGATTATATCACAACATGAAATCCATTTTCTCTCAGGTGCGTCACCAGTGTAAACTTTGCGGTGAACTTCTACATCACTCTGGCAAATGTAGTCCATAGCAACAACAAAAACATGTATCTTGATTTTATCGAGTGGTTACACTCTAAAAAATGCTGGGTTAAAAACAACCCAAGTTAGGTTGAAAATGGGCAAACCCAGCAATTGGATTGTTTTAACCCAGCGGTTGGGTTAATTGTTTAACTGAAATATTGTTTAAAAATGACTGTATTGCTTGCTTAAATTGAACCCAAAGTATGTTGGAAATTAACTTGCATTAATATGTTTATTAATTAACATTTATCTTTTATTAATATGGTTAATAAATTAACAATATGTTTAATTAATAATAATTAAGCAATACACATTTATTAACTAATAATTTAATAAATGTTCACCTTTTGATTATTATTGTTGCCTCTAGTAATTATGTGTCTGATTTTTAATTTCCAACCAATTTGGGTTCATTTTAAGCCAGCCATATAGTATTTTTTAAACAATAGTTGGGTTAAATAAAACTGCCCAGCGCGTTGGGCAAATATTTAACCCAATCGCTGGGTTTGTCTATTTTTAAACCAACTTGGGTTGTTTTTAACCCAGCATTTTTTAGAGTGTATTTTGGGAAGAACAGTAGGGGTGTGTTTTACCCCATGCCCCCCCCCCCCCACTACTCTACCCTACAGTGTCATTAGCAAGATTATAATTACATACTGACTGACACAAACCTTATTGACATTCCCTTTGAAATAATATTGAATTATAGTTTTGCAGGTATTTGTGTTTTTCTCTGTAGATTTAGATCATTATCGGATCTCTGCATCTCTCGAGTCTTGTGTCAAATTAGAGTAAACAACTTGAAAAGATGATTTGTTTAGTTTGCTGGATGGAATATGATGACATTTTAACCATTAACATTTAGCGGGAAAAAAAAAAGAATTGTCACATACTGCCACCTTCTGGGAACTCATATTCTCTAAGATTCATAAACAGGCTGACCATCTCTCAGATGAGATTAAAGGTTTATTTGAAGAAGAAAAACATCATGAATTTCCTTTTTTGAAAACCAAATGGCCAGGGCATTGGTCTTTGCACTTACTCATTGGGTCCTTTGGCTTTAAAAATGTGAAGAAACAAACACATACTGCCAAAAGGTTACGAATACATGCATAACAGTACTGAAGAGCTGAATGCACATATAATGGGCAGACTGCAAACGGTATGTCAGTGGAATGATGCGCCACATGTTTATTGACACTTGTACAGAGGAAACAATCATCACCGGGTCATGCAAAGCATTATCACTGTGCACAAAGAAAACACAACATGAACAGTGTGACGCCGGAGTAAACATATATTCAAAAAATTAAACTCTAAAAATTAAATTCAAAACTGAGATGTTAAACGCACAGTACGATACGATATGCAGATATACTATAAACATGGCACTCATGAATATCTTGACAGGTTGATAAGTACTGGATGCAAGCTATGTCGCTAAAACACCAGGCGTTCCACTGAAATCCCACCTCTGTGTTGAAACCGACCAGTCCAAGCATTGATTATTGTAGGAAACTTGAATAGGAAAGTGCTTTTATAAAGATCCCGAGGTATTGTTGGACTAATGTCTCACTGGCTAATGCTTACAACACACCAACTAGTTACACACGCACACACACTACAGGGGAAACTAGTCACAAATATTTGTCTCTGGGAAAAGAGAACATGATATAGCTACAACATCGAGGGGTTATAGACGACTTCAGCATTCCCCGGCCTCCTGTAACTGATCACTTTAGAACCATCCCCTCCTCATATGAATCCCAGTGTTTTGACTCAAAAATGTAGACACCAACATCTCGCGAGAACAATCACTGTACATCACGCTAACCTTCTTAAGTAACACTCGGATAATTACAGCAGAGTTGGGAGGAGGGGTTAAATGTACACAGCTACATGGAATTAACCTCAGACCAGGATGCATCTCTGTCAGTCGAGTCCCTGGCCACCCCTTGTCACCCATTGTGTTGTTAGTCAGAGAACAGGCTGGCAAAAGACTTTCGCAAGTTTCGGATGGTCTCCGCCTTAGTTTCGTCCTCGTTGCTGGAACGGAAGGTCTCGCCAAAGGCGTTGAAGGCATTGGTCAAAGACTGGGATTTGCTGCAAAACAGCGGACAAAGCAGAAGCAAAATTAGATCATCTAACCTTGGGATTACGCCTTCATTTGGGCAGTCATCTAATTTCAGTGAACACAAAGGTGTTGAAGGTCAAGGAGCTCAATCCCGCTCATGGAGATTTACCTTCCTGCAGAGATTGCAACTCTGAACTGGACCAATCGCAGGATTCGGGTTCAAAGAAGTGCAAAGAAGGTGTGGTGGAACAGAGCTGAATCCTGCAGGAAGTTACTTGCATACTATGCTACTTTAGGATTAGACCAGGTGCCAAACTCGGTTCCTGGAGGGCCACAGTCCTGCAGAGTTTAGCGTCAACCCTCATTAAACACACCTGATCTGGCTATTTTGTCGGAGCAGGGTTGGAACTAAACTCTATAGGATTGTGACCCTCCAGGAGCTGAGTTTGAAAATATAGTGTCTATGCAAGAGAATTGATTTGCATTGTTTCTTCAACTTTGGCGTATCGGCTTACTAAGTTAATATTTTACCACCGCCAGCATAGGCCGTACTTTTTGAATAGCATTCAAAAAGGGGATGGGATTTAGTTGACATCTCCAGGAGAATGGCTGCACACCCCTAGGAATTGCAGACTGGTTTCTTGCTGAAATGGACACTTTATTTCAATAGTCCATTTTAGACTTTATACTGACTATAAACAACTACATGTCAACTAGTCTCAGAAGTCACAGACCATTGGCTGAACGTCTGATGCACAAGGCACACAAAAAGGGAAACACTTGAGGAGTTTTGAAGTCGTCATATGATTGATTGAATTCCATCCTGTGTGTCGCGTTCTTTAACAGTCCCCCCGGAAACAAACCCACGGAGATGCCAAACCCCCTTATGGAAAAAGCCGTCATGTTTATATCTGTGCCAATTAGCGCTTATCAGGATCAACTAAACGTTGGATTTTCAAAAGTATTTGAAGTTTGTGGCATAGACTCATGGACATTGATGTTACATTTTAATGCCCCTAAGCATGACGCGGAACAAAGCGAACTGTGATTGGTTGCTTTGCATGTCAGTCAGTTAGTCCTCGGCCAATGAAAGCTGTTATTTATTCCAAACCTTCTGCCATGAGTCGGAATGTCTGGCTACATGACACTACATAAACTAACTCTCATTAGAGTATTAGTACTAAAAAAAAATTAAAAATTACAATTTTAAACCAATGGTTGGGTTTGTCCATATTTGACCCAAATTTGGATTGAAACAACCTAGCATTTTTTAGGGTTAGTAGAATAAGTTGAAACGCCTTTGCAAAGTCACTTATAGTCATTAGAATGTCTGTTATGCCGAGTTCACCACGATTTTCAAAGTCGTCAGATCACTGTTCTTTTCACACTGCATGAGTATCTGGGGTAGCATTCAGTCGCTGCTGTGTTCACACTGCACAATGGATCGGCGACAGAGGCTTTCACATTGCATGACTTTAACAATAGGAAGAATCCAGACAACTCTGTCCGGTCCGCAAACTACGTTTCACAACCAAACACACTCAAGAAGTGATAAGGAACTCATGCAAGATTACGCACATTTGAGACCTGAGTTCTCGCACGAGATTGGAATTGTTATTAAAAATGATAGCCCGCAAGAAGCTTGCGATCCAAATTGTCTGTTCGCCGATTTGCAGAGAGTTGGAGGTAAATAGATAATGTTGCACTGTGCTGCTGTTGCGGCTGGTCAAGCAAATGTTTGTTCTTTGTTTCTGTTTGATATAACTGTAAAGCTTATCTGTAATACTGACATTCTTGTCTATAACTCCTCCCTGAACTTCCCGCTGCTCTGTATCTTGCTTCGATTCCCTCCGATCGCATCTTTGTAAATGCACACTGCGTGATTGTCACTCAGTTGAACTAACTCTGATTTCGGGCATTTGTCTGCGATTTCGCAAAACCTGTCGGTGAATGAAAATCGAGGCTAAAATTAACTCGCCATTAGGGAGCATCAAATTAAAGAGTTAGCAGATTTTAAGCAGACAGTCTACTAATACTTCAATGACTGGTAGTTGACATGTAGTTGAAAAAGTTACTTGTAGTTAGTAGAATGTATTAAGTGGTTTATCAAAATAAAGTGGACACACTTTGCAGCAAATGATCTCCAAGCATTGACGCAATAGTGAAAAGACTCTTACTTCAAGAGAGGATGGGTTGACTTCTGCTGGGGTGCCGGCTGTTCCTCCACAGGAGGCTGGGATTGGGAGGGTTGGTCCGGGTCCGGGGTGGGAGCAGGAGCAGGAGCAGGAGCAGGAGCAGGAGCAGGAGCAGGAGCAGGAGCAGGAGCAGGAGCAGGAGCAAGAACAGGAACAGGGGAAGGAGTTGCTCTAACCGGTGCTGAGGGTCCTTCAGATGGAGCAGCAGTCTGAGCTCGGCCTTCAGGTTTGGCTTGCTCTCTGAGCACTGGTTTAGGCTGGAGCTGGGGTTTAGCTGGGGACGGGGGTTTAATAGGACCCTTGGCTGGGGATGGCTCTGGAGCAGGGACTGGATCGGGCTGGGTTTGACCAGGACTCTGATCTGCGTCAACCAGTTGGGCTTTTGGGTGGGCCTTGGTGGGAGGTGGGGTTTGGGGCTTCGGCTGGATCTTAGGCTTGGAGTTCCTCCGAACTGGGGGCACAGGCTTTGGGGGCAGGGGTTTCGGGGGTTGGGGTTTCGGGGGCAGGTCTGTTGGCTTCCCTGGAGTGGGTTCAGGTGCCGCTTGAGTCTGGGGTTTGGGCTGCTGCGTGGTGGGTGGTAGAGTCGGGGTAGGGCCTGCTTTGGGCACAGGTTCCTGGGCAGGGACTGGCTCAGGTGTAGGCTCTTGACTCTTAGGCTGTGGTTCTTGGGGTTTCACTGCCCCCCCTAGGTTTAGTACAAAACAGAGTCATCATATTATAACATTTTGTAAACACCAATGCTTGCAAGAAGGGTTTAAATCCAGCACCAGAAACATTGCATGATTTATGATCAAAAATCGAGGCGCCCCCCACGACTGGCCAAAGTAACCAGACAAAGGATATTGCCCAAGGTAAGGATAGTCATGTCCATAAAGCAAAAGGAAATTGCTTTTAGTCCAAACAAGCAGAATGAAACAGACAGGAGGGTTAGCTTGCAGCAGAATCACAGGTGAGGATGTGAAGAGTAATAACAACAACAGATCATGCATACAAAAGAACCAAGACCCAGAGGCTGCATGCGCCATCTTTAAAACAAAGACAGCGTTTCTTTTAATTTTCATCCCTGGCCTTGATTTGGATGTTTTGCCTCCAGATATACTTCGTTGTGTGTTTTGTATAAAATCTAGGATAGGTACCAAACATAAAGGACAACTGGGATACATGCAGGAGCAGGGAAATGTGGGAGATTATTTGTTCTCTTGTGTATGAGATAATGATAATGATCTAGTTGTGAGTGAGGTGTCTCTTGTTTGCATAAATGTTTCCTGATATTTCACTATGAATGAAAATACACTGAGCTTTAACCCTTTTGAAAGGTTTGCGTCTTTCGTAAAGGGTTTTCACTTTGAAATGAGGTTCAGTAACACAGAACAGTAAGTCTGGAAAGTGGGAGCTTTATTACTTTGGACATGAGGGGGAAAGACTAGATCTATATCAGACAGAAATCACAGGTATAACCCAAGTACTGGATTTAAAGCAGCAGCAAAACCTAATCAACATAAGTTAGTGGGTTTTAAGTCACTCGGACCACACTATGGGACAGTCATAGAGATCTGATTGTTCAAAGGCAGACATTATTTTCAGTATGCTTGATGAGTACATTCATTGATTTCATTAGTTAGACTTTTCACACACAAAAATATTTCTGACTTTTCCACTCTTTGGTAATGCATGCAAATGATCTTAAGGTTAACAGTTCCCATGCAATATAAGGACATATTTTAAACTCTGAACACATGTTATAGATACCATATCTTTCATGTTGATAAAACAGTTAAAAACATCAAAATACAGAACAGGCGCTACACTGAAAACACCTCAGACATCCCTCTCTTAAACATATTGACTCTTGTCCAAGAACACCAAGCGTTGTGTGTTTAAAATTGGAAAAGCTCATTGTTCATTGTTGCTCATTTAATTGAACGTCTTTGCATAAAAAACACTGAATGGCTGAAAAGCGGTACCTCGAAAATACCTATAAGCAATATTAAAGTGCATTGCATTCATGACGCACCTCAAATCAGTTTTTACAACAGTCAAAGATTATTGTAAGAGATCTGCCAATTTGCGGCCTTATTCGGGTGAATGTCATAAAAAACATGGCCATGGTCACATTTAACAACAACATCGAAAGAAAAGAGTATATATTTTACAAAAAGAAAATAAAGCCACATTAATATTTAATTATTTTCATGACTGTAATGCATTCAGACAATTTACTTTTGAGGTTTTAATCCCTGTTATTCTCGTTCTCATTAGACAGTTAAACGTCATGAAAATAATGAAAACAAATGCAATACAAAAAACCTCAATGGTTTTAAAACAGGCTTTATTTTCATTATGCAAAATATAAGTTCTTGTATCTTTGATTTTGGGGTGAAATTCTTGATTCACCCATTTTGACTATATTCCATATATTGCTCAGAAGGATATATAATGTAATCTGACATTCAAGAGGTCATGGACTCATTCTATTCTGGAACGTTCCTGATGATTCCTAAAATCGACTGGCCATTCGGTTTTATTAGGGAATCCTTCAGATGTATTTGGCTCCTCATGGTTATTATCACCAGTTCATCAGGCTGTAATAACTTCTTCTTGGTAACCTTGAGAAAGAACAACTTCCAACACCTCTTTAGAAATAATGCTGGAAATACTCAAAACGCACGTCTTATTTTTTAAAAACACACATTTAAGATGTGAACACGAGGACATCACTCATGCAAAACCACAAACACTACGTTTGAATAAAAAACAACTTCACATGTATAGCACACACACACACACACACACACGCACACACACATTCGAAAGCTAGACGATAAGGAACCACCCTTACTGAAAAAATTGTACAAATCTTTCATAGTACACACTGAGCACACGGACACCACAGCACTGGACTTTGCGTAGGCACAGTTAGAATTGTTCTTGACCCTGAAACCACACGACTAACAAGGACACGAACGCAGCCATCAGAAGCGAACAATGACATAAAAGTGAACAGTACAGGAAAACGACACAGTCAAGACAGATTCTGAAGAGCACGAGCTCAAACTACTGCGTCTGTCACTATCTTAACCTCAACCAGCACCAGTGAACCGAGCGCTCGCTTTATTGTGGGCTGAACCATTTATCTGGAATTGTGGCGGAGGAAATCATTTTGCCTGGACTTGTTTTGGTCCGACAGCAACTCCATTACAGTCGAGAATGTACTGTAAACAACCTTGTGGAGGAGGCCGCTGGCCGAGGGTCTTGTTGGGGTCAGTCAGGCTTTCTTTTAAGGCAGCGCTCTGTGAACACACAAAGAAATCTTCCTCAGTTTTACTGGACATTCAAGCTTCAATGTTGAGCGCATTTCTGCTGATTCCACACCAGGGGGCAACACTACACACACAGAGAGTGCCTAAAAATGACATTTGTGCCCCTGGAGCGCAAGACCATTCACAAGTCTCATGGGTATATTTGTGGCAATAGCCAACAATACATTGTATGGGTCAAAATTATCTTTTTTTCTTTTATGCCAAAAATCATTAGGATATTAAGATCATGTTCCATGAAGATATTTTGTAAATTTCCTAACGTAAATATGTCAAAAATTTATTATTAGTAGTATGCATTGCTAAGACTTCATTTAGACAACTTAAGGCTCTTTTCTCAATATTTGTGACCCTGGATCACAAAACCAGTCATAAGTTTTTTTTAATTTTTTTAATTGAGATGTATAGATCACGGGAAAGCTGAAAAAATAATTGTTCATTGATGTATGGTTTGTTAGGATATGACAATATTTGGCCGAGATACAACTATTTGAAAATCTGGAATCTGAGGGTGCAAAAAATCTAAATATTGAGAAAATCGCCTTTAAAGTTGTCCAAATGAAGTCCTTAGCAATGCATATTACTACTAATAATTCATTTTTTATATATTTACGGTAGGAAATTAATGTGTGTAATTAATGTGGAAAAATAATAAATAAATACTCTGAACCCTTAGTGGATTGACACAAACTGAGAAAGTCAAAAAGCGTTAGGTTGTGCCAAGCTCTCCCCTATTACATGTACTTACCACAATAATAACAATACATAAATGCATAAATACATGCATCTAATCCTATTGTAAGTACATGTTGTTAATTAATATCAGCAGTGATATTTTATTTTTGTTTTGTTTCATTTTTGGTAATTTTATTATGTGCTTTTGTAATTTTTTGCCGCTTCAATATACCTAATCCTAATAAAATTTACAATCAAAGCATTAATCAATATTTATCCTATATTATTATAATGATTTTTAATTATTCTTTCCAGTTATGATATACTTAATCAAAAGAACCACTGATTGTTTGTTTCTTCTAATGTTTTCTAAAGTGAGTATTTGGTCTCTGAGGAGTGACTGAGGGTCTGGCCTAGGGATGTGTGATGTGTCACTTAACATTTGATAACAGAACATGTTGTTGTGTGTTTGGATTTGGGAGGTATCACACACCTCTAACATGCCAGGAGTGCAGTAACAGTGCTTATTCACTTAGCCCGGCTTCCAGAGATGAAATATGGATTTGTCTTTCATTTTATATTATATTTTATTCATTTTATATTTTCTTTTACTGAAACAATAAATAATTATGGTGAATACTGTCTGTACCTCTTACTGAGAGAAAGCACATGTTATCAGTATGTTTTGGGAAACTTTCTGGTCAGAACTCAACCAACTCCAACCTTGGAGAAACTGTGTATATGTGTATGTGAGTAGTATTCTGTGTTACAGATCAGAATTGAAGGTGTACAACGGGAGTTGTAGTGACAGTATGTTGTTCTGGACAAGCTGGCACCTGCTCCAGTCCTGGAAGGTCATTACGTGCCTAATTCCGGGGTGAAAGTGTCAACAAGTGATGTATGGAGACATGCATCTGATTAACTGACAAAGAGTGGACATTTTCTATGACTATCTATTTTCTCTTAGCCAATCAGAATCATTCAACCTGAAGTAATGACGTAGCTAGACCTTGAAAAGCAGAACTGTTGAGAAACTGTATGTACGAAAATCTGGTAGAGGGAGCACGGCCTACGAACTCCTTGTGAGACTTGAAGCTGGCTTCTGCTGATGAAACGGTAAACTATTCTGCAGTAAATTTTTCTTTAATTAATTGCACTCCTGACTCTTGGTCTTCATTCTTCACAACTGGTCTTGGGTCCTAAACTGTTATCCCCTAACATTATTTAGGTTTTTGTTTCAGTTTTAGTTTATATTTATGTCCACTTAATAATTTTTTACTTTTTTTCAGTTTATAAGCAACATTTCAAATGTTTTTTTTTCCAACTAATATTTAAACTTTATTATTATTCAGGTTATTATTTAATTAACAGAAATGTGTTTAATAGTTAATGATAATAATACAGTGTTAAAATCCTGTACATGCAAAAAAAAATTGCACAATGTGCTGTATGTTTGTTTATTGTCATATTTCTTGCACCAAACAATACTTGTGTTTTAGTGAGAATATACATTTGTATGAGTGCTACGAATTCTGCTAATATTAGTCCATTCCCTTCTAAACTACATTTCCCATGATCCTGTGCCTGGACTGATTCCCTGCACACCTGTTTCCTGTTCCTATGATTATTTAAGCACTGAACTAACATTACTGAGCATTACTTTGTGTTTTGCTCCTTGAACTGTTTCTCTGGTTAATGATTATTTCCTCATTATCTCCGCCAACCTGCACTGTTATACCACTCGATGGTGGTGTTAATGTTAATAAAGCGTCAGATGGAAACCCGTCCTTCTGTGTCATAGAGTCCAATAACATTTGTGTTTGATGGCGTACTTGAGCAGGTTGTGCAGTGGTCGGAGGTCTTTGTGGGGAACGAGCGGCTGTGCGGCTTGAGTCCTGGTTCATCTTGGCCAGGACGATGGCGGCGATCAGCTGACGGTCCTCAGGCTGGTGTTCACCAATGAGCTGCATCGAAGAGCCCACCACCTACAGCCAACACACACACACACACACACACACACACACACATGAAGAGAGCAGCGGCGGTTCTCAGCATACAGCGGGAATCCAAGACACAAGCAATATTAAAGGGACAGATCACCCAAAAATGAAAGACCTGTCATCATTTATTCATCCTCATGTTGTTCCAATCCTGTATGAGTTTCTTTGTTCTGCTGAACACAAAAGAAGATATTTTGAAGAATGTTGGTGACCAAACAGTTAGCAGTAGCCATTGACTTTCATAGTAGAGAACGAAATGTCTATAGAGTCAATGGGGCTTCTTCATAATATCTCTTTGAATAAATGATGACAGAAACTATCGCTTTAACAATAAAATAACTATATAAAGACATCCCATGTGAATAGGGCAAAAATACTGGTGACTCTTTATTTCAGGGTCCAATTCTCACTATTAAGTTGCTTATTAAGTTGCTTATTATCATGCATATTACTAGGATATAGCTCTCCTCGGCTATCCTGGTGAACTTCTACCGCTGCGCAATAGAGAGCATCCTGACCAACTGTGTGGCAGTGTGGTATGGGAGCTGCTCTGTTGCGGAGCGCAAGGCACTGCAGCGGGTGGTGAAAACTGCCCAGCGCATCACAGGGACTCCACTGCCTGCCATCGAGCACATCCAGAGGAAACGCTGCCTGCATCGAGCTCGCAGCAACCTCAAGGACTCCTCTCACCCAGCCCACAGACTGTTTTCTCTCCTGCCCTCCGGCAGGCGTTTCAGGATCCTCCGGACCAGGACCAGCAGACTTAAGAACAGTTTTTTCCCCAGAGCTGTCTCTTTACTGAACTCAAACCCCCGTTGATCCACTTCCCTCATAAACTGCGAACTCTCCTACCTCACATCTGCCTTCACTTTGTTATTTGCACTACTGACTGTTTATTACAGTAACAACTGTTTACTTATGCATTCTGCACCACCATACCGTAACTGGATTATGCTCATTTGCACTGCCGACTGTATTTACAGTAACAATGTTTACATTTGCATTTTGCACCGTACTTCTAACTGTAATATGCAACCACTTTCCACTGCACTTTTACACTTTCTTTCGGATAGCTCTGTCCATAATTTATTGTACTAACTTAATCCACTGCTATATTCCTCATATTAGCCTAACATATTATTGTATACCTCTAACTGTAAAATTCTGTTCAAAGTAATAGCCGTCTGTATATTTATTCATAGTACATAGTCACCTGTAAATTCTGTTTATAGTAATAGCCATCTGTATATTATATTCATAGTACATATTCACCTGTAAATTCTGTTTATAGTAATAGCCATCTGTATATTATATTCTAGTACATATTCACCTGTAAATTCTGTTTATAGTAATAGCCATCTGTATATTTATTCACTGTATATATTCATCTGTAAATTCAGTTCTGCTTATAGTAATAACCATCTCTCTACTTATACATATTTATATATATTCAGAACATTTTTATGTCCTGCACTTACGCAACCATTGTATATCCTGCACTTGCTGCTATTGCACTTCTGGTTAGACCTAAACTGCATTTCGTTGCCTTGTACTTGTACTTGTGTAATGACAATAAAGTTGAATCTAATCTAATATTTATTATATAAAGCACATATTAATGCAAGACCTCTATATCCTCTATATAAGGTTTAGTTCACCCAAAAATGAAAATAATGTCATTTATTACTCACCCTCATGCCGTTCCACACCTGTAAGACCTCCGTTCATCTTCGGAACACAAATGAAGATATTTTTGTTGAAATCCGAAGGCCCAGTGAGGCCTGCATAGGCATCAATGTAATTTACACTCTCAAGATCCATTAATGTACTAAAATCATATTTATATCAATATTTAATTGATTAAATAAATTCAATATTAATATTATAAAGCGACAAGAATATTTTTTTGTGCGCCAAAAAAAACCGAAACAACGACTTATATAGTGATAACCGATTTCAAAACACTCGACTCGCTGATTCGTTTCCGCTCCGAAGCTTCATGATGCCGTGTTTTGAAATCGGTTATCACAATATAAGTCGTTGTTTCGTTTTTTTTGGCGCACAAAAAATATTCTCGTAGCTTTATAATACTAAAATTATACCACTGTTCTCACATGGACTGATTTAAATATGTTTTTAGTACATTAATGTATCTTGAGAGTGTAAATTAGATTGATGCCTATACAGGCCTCACTGAGCCTTCGGATTTCGACAAAAATATCTTAATTTGTGTTCCGAAGATGAACGGAGGTCTTACGGGTGTGGAACGGCATAAGGGTGAGTAATAAATTACATTATTTTCAGTTTTGGGTGAACTTACCCTTTAATACCTAAACTTAAACGCTACAAAAACTACCTTACTAACTATTAATAAGCAGTAAATTAGGAGTTTATTGAGGCAAAAGTCTAAAATTAATAGTGAGAATTGGACCCTAATCTCTAGTGTGACCAAAATATTAACTAACACAAACCACCAGTTGATTGATTGCATTAAAAATGACTTAGACGTTTTCAAAAATTATTTTTAAATTATAGAGTTCTCTTTTACACTGGAAAAAAAATATTTTCTTACTTAGTATTTTTGTCTTGTTTCTAGTCCAAGTATCTAAAAAAGTCTTAAATTAAGATGCTTTTACTGGATAAGTAAAATGACATCATTCTGGGAAACCTGAGTTTCTGCTTAAAACAAGAAAAATTATCTGCCAATGGGTTAAGAAAAATAATCTTGTTTCTGTTTGTTAAATAGACCTACAACCAATCAGAGCAACGGAGCGACGCATTGTTGTCAACAGAACTCAACTGCATGCTTGCTGGAAGAAGTAGAAGAAGAAGATGAGTGTAAACGATCTTTGCCGGTGTTGTAACAAATAATTTAAGGATACACAGAGTACTTACCAATATGATCATCATTTTTGAGCAAAATAGTAAAGGTGAATTCATATAGCCCTACGAACAAGTTCTCCGTTTAGGATTAGCACGAATTCAACCCAAGCGCTCTTTGGTGATGTGGATGATTACGTTACTGTCCATCATCGTATAAAGCCTGTCCTGACAATTTGATTGGTCTGAACAGCTCTGGTTCGAGCATAGTTGCTCCACAATGGATCAAGTCCATACCGAACTTCCCGACCTCAAATGTTGTGGGCGGAGCTAAGTTCGGCTGGCATCCCCAGGCTACACCGCATGAAACAAGACAAAATTACCAAATAAGATAAAAGCCTTTTTGAAAGAAGACATGTTATGGAAGCAAAATAGACCAAAATCTCCAAATTGGCCCATGCAAGAGAGAGCATGTTGGGCACTCGCTTGTGTTATTAATATTAGTCCAAGAGGACACTTGTGAAAACCGTTTCCATAGCAACATGTCTCTCATAATGAAGCCAAACATTTCCACCACCGAATTAATGCTTTGACCATGATAGTTCATCATCTGACATGCAGTTGTTTTGACATAGACTTGTAACAATAAGCAAATGTCTCTTCCAAGCTAAAGGAAGAGTGATGTCTGTTTTCTTATAGACAATGAAATGATTTCAGTGTTGTGTCCTTGTGGCGCGACACTGGGGTAAGACGATCATGACCACATCCTTCCATGATGGAAAAACTGTCAAAATACTACTACCACATCAAAATGAGTTTACAGAAAGCACTGGGAATGTGGTATGTTTGTGAGGGTGAATGTTTTCATGCAATGGTCCAGAGACAGGACAGATAACACTATTGTTTTCAATGAGAAACCTTTGCCGCCTCTGTATGATTTTCAATTTGAACTCTGTTACTTTTATTAATGCAGTAAAGTTAAATTCTCGGTTAAATTTTATTTTACGGTGCCATTGGTACAGTGTAATTATATTTAAGTACTGAGTAATAATAATTAACAACATGTATTTAATTAATGGCCAATACTTATCGTTTACTCTGTCATCACACAAGGTATTTTTGCATTGTAGTATAATTGTATCATTTGACATATTATTTAATTATTACAGGTTTGCATGCAGTAATCAGTGTTTTGTTTATTAACTGTTTTTATTAATTTAGAGAAATTGTCAGGGTTCTGTCACTTCGGTCTAGTTTACTCTTGGTTTGTGACAGAGCCCTGACACTCCTGTATTGTTTGTCTTGTCTTGTGTGAGCGCGCAGCTTTGAGCATGCTCAAGCTGCGTGCTCTTCTGTCCTTGTGTTTTGTGTGCGGGGCGTGGTGTTCGGATCCCAGCACTTCAGTCTAGTTTGGGTTTCAGTTTTGTGTTGGGATTCGTGTTTGTTTTCTGTCACGAGCGCACGGAGTGAGCATTCGCTCGTTCTCGTGCGCTCTGTCTTGTCATGTGAGCGTGTGCTCTTCTGTCAGTGTGTTGTGTTCTGTGTAGCACACGGTTCATGTTTTCATCGGCCGTGTGCTTTCATGTTATGTTTTGTCTTATGTTGTGTAGCACGTGGTTGGTGTTTTCACTGGCTACATGCTGCATGTTCATGTCATGTTTGGTGTGTGTGAGGACATGTCTTGTTAAGTGTTTCTTTGTGCCATGTGCTCGTGTCCATTGTCTAACCCCGCCCACCTTGTTTCCTGATTATTGGTTCATTTGCCCCACCTGTCTTCCCTCGTTACCCTCTTTTGTTTGTTCCCTATTTAATCTCCTTGTGTTTGCAGTCCAGTGCGAAATCGTCGTCGTATTAACCTCATGTTTCCCTGCTCCCTGCAAGTCAAGTCGTGCCAAGTCAAGTCAAGTCTGTTTTTCCCCCTCGGGGTAGTTTGGTTTTGTCTTGTTTTTGGTTTTATTATTACCATTAAAAAGCCCATTCCTCTGCATCTCTGAGTCCTCGCTCCTTTCCCTTCAACAACCCTGACAGAACGATTCCGCCAAAAGAGGACTCAGCAGAGAAATGGGTATCTTCCTTTTCCCATCTCCCTGCCCTTCCGCTCATCAGATGGCAGACCAATGTAGCAAACTCCACTCTCTTCGGCAAGGGGGAGCCAGCGTGAAGGAGTTTGCTTACCATTTCGTGTTTGCAGCGGAGGGGCTCAACATCGGTGATGCAGTGCTCAAGGATATTTTTAACAGCAGCCTTAATGAGCCTGTCAAAGCCTGGGAGATGGCAATGCTGGGGATATTGTCTTTCTGGCAGTTTGTGGGGTATGTATACCACCGTGGAGAAGAGGGTGGCCTTCCACATCTTGGTCCTTCCCCACTTTTCCTCTCAAATGGTCATGTCCCCAGTCCCCAGAGAGGGAGGAGGAAGAACCGGTCCGCCTCATCTGCCACCTACCCAGAGGTGGCAGCGCACCCTGCAGCTCTGCCCATGTCAACTATGACCGCTGCAGTTTCTCCAGAGGTGGTCATGGATGCTGCAGTGCTCCCTGTGACGGTTGAAGCTGCAGTGCCCCCAGTGATGGCCAAAGAGGCTGCAGCACTCCCAGAGATGGCCGAAGAGGCTGCAGCTCCCCCAGAGGCGGCTGAAGAGGCTGCAGCTCCGCCAGAGGCAGCCGTCAGCACTGCAGCTCCCCCAGAGACGTCCGAAGAGGCTGCAGCTCCCCCGGAGGCAGTAAGCACCCGACCACTGCCTCGTTCTTGTAGGAGGAGAAGGAGGAAGAAGGCTTTCTCCATCCTACATGGCCCAGAGGCCATCCCAGAGCCTGCTGCTGGCCCAGAGATGCCCTCCAGGCGTCTTGCCCTGCCCGCGCCACCCAGGCGTTTTGCCCTGCCCGAGCCACCCAGGCGTCTTGCGCTGCTCGCGCCACCCATTCACTTTGCCCTGCCAGCCACAGCCCCTGACCCGAGGCCGGTGAGGTCTCCGGCCCCTGATCAATGTCTGGTAATGACTCTGTCTCCCGTCCTGTGTCCTGTCCTGCCTCCGGCTCCTGTCCTGATTCCTGTGAGGGTCCCAGTCAGCCATCCAGACCCGCCAGAGCCCGCCTGGCCCGTCCGTCTGGCACCACCCTGGCTTTCAGCCAGGACTCCTGACCTGCCGGAGCCTGCCTGGTCCGTCCCTCCAGCACCACCCTGGCCTTCAGCCAGGACTCCTGACCCGCTGGAGCCTGCCTGGTCTGTCCCTCCGGTTCCGCCCTGGTTGTCTTCCGGGGTTCCTGATCGGCTGAAGCCACCCTGGTCCATCCCTCCGGTCCCGCCCTGGTCCTCTGCCAGGACTCCAGATCTGCCGGAGCCACCCTGCCCTGTCCCTCCGGTCCTGCCCTGGCCCTCTGCCAGGACTCCAGATCTGCCGGAGCCACCCTGCCCTGTCCCTCCGGTCCTGCCCTGGCCCTCTGCCAGGACTCCAGATGCGCTGGAGCCCGCCTGGACTGTCCCTCCGGCACCGCCCTGGTCATCTGCCGGGGACCCTGATTGGCTGGAGTCACCATGGTGTGTCCCTCCTGCTCCGCCCTGGCCTTCTGCCGGGACTCCAGACTCGCCTGAGCCTCCCTGGTTCAACCCTCCCGTCCCTCCCTGGTCTATGCTAGAGACGTTCTGCGCTGTTCTGCTGGCTCTGACTTGGCTCCCCTCCCTCCCCTCTTTGTCTCTGTGTTTTGATTTTCCTGTCTTGTGTTTGGTCTGTGTATCTGTCTTGTTATCTTGTTCCTGTCTTGTTTTGGTGTCCCTCGTTAGGGACGCCAGGTGGCGTCCCTTTTGATGGGGGGTAGTGTCAGGGTTCTGTCACTTCGGTCTAGTTTACTCTTGGTTTGTTACAGAGCCCTGACACTCCTGTATTGTTTGTCTTGTCTTGTGTGAGCGCGCAGCTTTGAGCATGCTCAAGCTGCGTGCTCTTCTGTCCTTGTGTTTTGTGTGCGGGGCGTGGTGTTCGGATCCCAGCACTTCAGTCTAGTTTGGGTTTCAGTTTTGTGTTGGGATTCGGACATTCATGCTCCGCGTGTTTGTTTTCTGTCACGAGCGCACGGAGTGAGTATTCGCTCGTTCTCGTGCGCTCTGTCTTGTCATGTGAGCGTGTGTTGTGTTCTGTGTAGCACACGGTTCATGTTTTCATCGGCCGTGTGCTTTCATGTTATGTTTTGTCTTATGTTGTGTAGCACGTGGTTGGTGTTTTTCACTGGCTACATGCTACATGTTCATGTCATGTTTGGTGTGTGTGAGCACATGTCTTGTTAAGTGTTTCTTTGTGCCATGTGCTCGTGTCCATTGTCTAACCCCGCCCACCTTGTTTCCTGATTATTGGTTCATTTGCCCCACCTGTCTTCCCTCGTTACCCTCTTTTGTTTGTTCCCTATTTAATCTCCTTGTGTTTGCAGTCCAGTGCGGAATCGTCGTCGTATTAACCTCATGTTTCCCTGCTCCCTGCAAGTCAAGTCGTGCCAAGTCTGTTTTTCCCCCTCGGGGTAGTTTTGTTTTGTCTTGTTTTTTGTTTTATTATTACAATTAAAAAGCCTATTCCTCTGCATCTCTGAGTCCTCGCTCCTTTCCCTTCAACAACCCTGACAGAAATATTACATCTCATCACTGCAACAACAAAAAAGTTATTTATCAGTATTCTTACTTAATTCAAAGTGAAAACAAGATTATTTTTCTGACTCCATTGGCAGATATTTGTTCTTGAAGCACAAACTCACTTAAAGGTGCAGTGTGTAGTATTTATGAGGATATATTGACAGAAATGCAATATAATATAAATAACTAAGTTTTCAGTGGTGTATAAAGACCTTACATAATAAACCATTATGTTTTTATTACCTTAGAATGATCTACACACTGAGGGTCCCTTACAGTGAAGTCGCCATTTCAGGGAGGAGTTATAGACCAGAATATCAGTATTTTAATAGATATATTTACAATTTTATCAAACAGAAACAAAGCACAACCATTTGCTTGACCAGCCGCAACAGTAGCACATTGCAAAATGATTTATTTACCTCAAACTCTCTTTGCAGAACACAATCCTTGCTCCCTGTGTCTCCCCAACCATTTGGGTGAGCGCTAGGTAACTGCAATTCACAACCTCACCACTAGATGCTGCTAAAATTCACACTGCACCTTTATTTTAATAATTTTTTTCCAGATATCTTCAGTCATGTTGCTTCTCCAGTAAATGTATCTTAATTTGTGCTGGACAGAACGAGACAGAAACACAGAGGAAGAACATCATTTACTGCAGGTGATGAGTGTCCTTAGACTATAAACCCTCGAGTTCTTCTCTTTCATGAGAAAAAAGCGAGTTTCTGAAGAACCATTGCAATGTCTGACTCATATTCCCAACAATAAATTTGTCATGGATTTATGTGTTTTTTTGGAAAACCTCATAAAACAAACACACTCTCACTGTGGTCAACGCCTCCTCGTAATCCTTATAATACTCATTACACATTTCTGTCTGCCGTTGAATTGAAACTCTGAGCTTGCATGCAACGATGCAGAGGTCGGGTGGCTGATGTTAGTTCTGAGTGAACGCTTGCTCTCACCTCAGTGACATAATCCTTCCCATCCTTCCCGTGTATGGCTTTAACAGCGCAGATGTCCAGACCTCCAAAGACATCGGCGCAGGTGTCCACCCACAGCTTATATCTGCAGGACAGAAGGACATTAGCTTTTACTAATTTCTGATCACTTCCCAAAGCCACACACTCAGGTATATATTATGCATTTGGTGGATGCTAACATTGCATTCAAAAATACAAAATTTTTCGAACCCATGCTAGTGCACAGTGATGCACAATGACACAAAAACTCTGTGAGTTAGTCTCTAAGATAATTTGGATTGATTTAATGAGCAACTGAGGGGAACTGTACCGTACATTTGCATCATGTACACTATATTGCCAATTTTTTTTCGGACGCCTGCCTTACACTCACATGAACTTTAATGACATCCCATTCTTAATCCGTAGGGTTTAATATGGAGTTGGCCCACCCTTTGCAGCTATAACAGCTTCAACTCTTCTGGGAAGGCTTTTCACAAGGTTATGGAGTTTGTTTATGGAAATCTTTGACCATTCTTCTAGAAGCACATTTATGAGGTCAGACACTGATGTTGGACAAGAAGGCCTGGCATCCCAAAGGTGTTCTATCGGGTTGAGGTCAGGACTCTGTGCAGGCAAGTCAAGTTCCTCCACACCAAACTTGCTCATCCATGTCTTGTTGGATGTTTTTTTTATTGCACAGGTGGCAACCTATCACAGTACCGCGCTTGAATTCCCTGAGCTCCTGAGAGCGATCCATTCTTTCACAAATGTTTAGAAGCATCTGCATGCCTAGTGCTTGATTTTATACACCTGTGGCCATGGAGTTGACTGGAACACCTGAATTCAATGATTTGGAGGGGCGTCCCAATACTTTTGGCAATATAGTGTATTTGGCAGCATATGTGCAGTTTGTGTCTCCATCACTATATTGACTGGAGCTTGTTCTTTCTGCTCTGTAACCACACGTCATACTAACAACCCCAATAGAACAAATACATCCGAAGATGTTTAACTGATGTGCATTTTCAACTTTTAAAAAAAAAAAGAATTTGCTCATGTACAATTCATCTCCAAGACCTTTTCCGTCAGATGTTAAATAAACATTTAGAAAACGCCTTTGAGATGTTTTTGATTTAGAATGCATGCTCTTATAAAGATACACAACAAGTATTTTCCAGATGAAGCACTCTTCAATGTAAATAATACATTTAAATCTTAAATCTCCCATCAGGCAACTAATGCACATGAATATTCATGAGCAAAACCATGTGATGCCTTGCCCATTAAGCAATTGACTCTTTTTATTTTAATTTGACTTGAAATGTTGCCATATTGCAATTTTTTTTTACAGTATCTATTAAATGTTTATTTTAGCTTCAAACCTGCTTGTATAAGTAAAAGCCTCAGTGTGTCTGGATGTTCATCTGTCTTACTCACTTGTCAGTCATGGCCACTTGCTCCAGCATGGCAGAGCCTGTGTTTGATTTCCAGTTTCCAGAGATGGATGTTCTCCTGTCAGTGGAAATCATTGATCACGTCACACAGCAAATATCACATTCAGCCTGCGTTACATTTAGCCGATCATTATCACAGGAATGAGTAATGTCTGACTTCAGAAGATCTGGAATGCAGCGCAACATGTTTAGACATAATTAAATTTAATTGTTATTATGATCATTTGCATCCTTTTTTAAGATGGAAAACCTCAGCTCTAATTCACTATCATTTCATTTAAAGGGGTGGTTGATTATGATTGGACTTGTTTAACTTTAGTTAGTGTGTAATGTTGCTGATTGCTTTGCATCTGCAAAGTTACGACGCTCAAAGTTCAAAGCAAAGGGAGATATTTTCTTTTACAGAAATCAATTTAAGGACTACAACAAACGGCTGGTAGGGACTACAACAAGCTTCTTCACAGGTTAGTGACATCACAAACCCTAAAATGTACATAAACCTCGGGACATATTTACATAAAACTCAGGAACACACAACAAAGGCCCTGTTGAGAAGAGGAGTTGTTTTAGTAAAGTGTTGTTACTATGGAGAAACATCTGTTACAACAGTCAGACATGCTTATAGCTACAGCAGCTAGTCATAAATTGTCTTATCTTTAACATTTGATTATTTTATTATGTTTTTTATCTATTTAACTGTGCTCTGTTTGTGTGTGTGTGTGTAATAATAAACTCCCGGCACTGAGATGCAGTGGATGAATTTCATTTGTGAAGGGAATGTGTCCAAGAAATTATTTAAATTTGTATATGTTTGTGGGAATCACTGGACTGCTTTGCAAACAACTCTTTTTTGATCCAACTTCATATCCAGAACTCCCTGTACAATTCAGAAGCGCTCTTTTATTACTTCTTAAAAATAAAACTAATGACATAGCTCTGATCTTTGTGAATACAGAGACAATGGTAACTTTAGCCACTGTATAGCGTCCTAACCAGCACATTCACAAAAGCGATTTGCCTACATTCACAAAATCTAACGTGCTGCACTTACATGTTCTGAAAAGGAAGTTGGTCAAACTGTTGGTATTGATCCATCTTTTAGAATTCTACTCCCTATTCTGAAAAGGGGGCGGGGAGCAGCAGCTCATTTGAATTTAAAAAGACATTGCTACCATCCAAATAGGGCCTTTCAAAACATCCTATAATAAATTATCTGGGGGTATTGTGAGCTGAAAGTTCACAGACACATTTTGGGGACACATGAGACATGTGAAAAGGGCATTTTAGGACTCATTTAATGAACCAGTAAAAAATCCCCCTTTCATATTCCACAGAAAAAGAAAACCATCAAGGTTTGGATGCAAATGATGACAAAATGCAAAAATTGAAATAAACAACTTCTTAATGGGTGTGTTCACACTTGTAGTTTGGTTCTCTTGGTTCTGGACCAAAAAAAGAGAGAAAATGATAGGTTCACTAAGGGTGCTTTCAGAACCTGGTGTATTTCTCCCTTGGTACGGTTGGTTTGGGCATAGGTGAACACGGCAATCACGCTTGGATCTGCACCAAAACAAATGCTAACTCAATTGCAAACGAACTCTGGAACGGTTCACTTCAGGTGAGAAATCAATCCGACCCAATGGACCAATGAACCAAATGGTATCATAATTCAAAACGGCAAATGTGCTATATAAAAGCAGCAGTGTCTGATTCTGTGTGTGAGCACATTAGTTATAACAGTTGAAAACCAAAGATCACCTCTTCACCTTAAAATGTTGTGTAAATGCTCTGTGCATCTCAAGAATGCTATCCTAAATAAGCCTTGCTTCCTGCTCTAACGGCATTATATAGGCTATATAATAATGCGGGAATGACGGCTACATTTGTATATCGTTTGCGTGTGTGTCTGTCGACAGTTGTAAATGAGCAACAATAATCTTATAGAGCAAACTTGTGGAACCTCTGAGGAAACTGACCAATAAGAGGACAGTTTTACTCATATGTGACTTACATGAAATGCAAAAAAAAAAAAAAATGCCGCACATGGTCCAAAAGGGTTGTGCATCTTCTCTTAATGAGTTATGGGTGTGTTTTGGGTGTAACGGGCAATAAACCAATCAGAGCCTCATCTCCCATTCCCTTTAAAAGCCAGTTGTGCTCGCACCATGGTGGATTCACTATTTACATGGAGGAAAGACTGAACGCTTCTAGAGAGAGGAATCCTTTTGTTTTTAATATTTAAACCTGTGTGTGTGTGTGTGTGTGTGTGTGTGTGCTGCTTTGCATCCCTGTGTGTGTAATAAGCAGTGTGTGTGTGTGTGCTGCTGCACATCCCTGTGTGTGTAATAATCAGATGGTACGTGTGTTGTGCACCACCTATAGGCTCATATTATGAACTCACCCTTTAAATAACAAAAAATACTGCACTATTGACTTTAGAGCAGGTTTGTGTTGGTCAATGGCGCAGTCGTTTTCAGTTCCTCAAAAAAAGCAACACTCCAACAATGCTCCTGAACACACCTGGTTTTCAGACCAGACGCCCATGGGTGAACAGATGCGCCAGTGCATTTGATATTTAAACAATGTGGAGCTGGACGTGAAGATGAGAACTGCGTCGGGCTGAAACTAGCAAAAAATCCTGGCGTCTCATTGCACCGGGTGTGTGATAGGGCCCTTGGTGAGAAAAACCAGCTTGAGAATTCTGTACTATTTAGGGTCACATCTTGTAACATCACATCCTGTTTTGGGTTTGATTAGATTTCTTTGGTCCATGTTGTGTTCATATTCCAGTGAAACCACACCAGAGTTAATTTGGAAGTGGATCGAGACCCATCTTTTCAGAATCTTGTCTGCTTGTTTGGTGCGCACCAGAGTTCAGATGGCAGTGTTCACACCATAGACTGTAAAAAAAATATGGACGTAGTGTCTGTGACATCACCTGTATTTTTCCGAAGAGCATTTTTGAAGCCTAAAGTGGGCCGTCGCCATGTTGGCAGTACGTCACCGCACGTCACTCCCCGGATAACTGAAAATGGGCAAAGAGGCGGGACGTGGGTGGAGCTGAGGTGCCTGGTTGCTGAAACCACGCCCACCTAGCTCGACCATAGTGGCAATCCACCTGTCACTCAAGTGGCCACGCCTTTATTTATGCAGAACTTTAAGGCTTAATATAAATTCAACGGATGAGTTATAAAAAAATCCCCCCCTCCCCCCTCACAGTTGTGATGAAGGGCAAAATTGGCTGTATAGACCAAAACCATAATTTGTACAAGGCTATAAACATGTTTTTTTCTGCTGTAAAGTTGTGCATTTTATCATGGGGGAGATACAGATTTGACTCCCTTTTGGAGTCTCTAGTGGCCAGTTGATGAATTGCAGTTTAAGTCACTTCTGTGTTGGATTCAAGAGAGACCGCAGGAGGCTGCCGCTTGGTTCAACCTTATTCAATTGAACCAGAGCAATTGCCCCAGAGTTCCCCAGACTTGGCACCAAACCTGCCAAGTGTCAACACACCGTAGTTGCCAATGATAAGATCAAATGATAAACACACTCTGATGGGAACAAAGTAGCTTTTTAGAAATTAGTAGCTGTTTTTATCTCTTTTTTTTTTCAAGATGGTCTTGACAAGCTTGTTAATGTAGAATGTGATTATGTCGGCGCAGCTGGACTCACATGTAAGCTTTGTAATCAGAACCGATCTTCTGGACCCTTATGTCATATTTCGCGTCAATGAAAGGCTCTGTGGTTGTGTAGGTTTGGGTGATGGCCACAACGCTCGCAATGTCCTGGAAGTCACTGTGATTGTCCACTTTCACCTGCCAATGGAAACCTCCGTTAGCATGATGTCATGTTATCAATGGGCTGAAAGACGAGAGGTTATTACAATAGAGACATTAACGGATCAGTCTTAGACATAGTCTCAAGGTAAATGTTAAGGGTGTATTTCTGAAATTACATAATAAGCTAATTCAAAATATGAATCAAAACTATAATAGTACAAACAAAATAAAACTGGTACCTTCCCCATTCCAGAATGGGCATGTCCGATCTTCACCACCACAGGGAAAGTTGGCATTGAGATCTGAAACACAGATTCATTGTTTTCATATGCTTATGCTATGGATATCCTGGTCATTGCGTATCAGAAGACTTTGTTAAATCCCAAACTTTATCAATACGCTACTGTTTCAGAAGAACAGCACACCCAAAGAAATGACTTATGAGGAATAGACACCAGCAGGAACCTATAAGCAGTATATTTTAAAATAGTTTTGGAAATTAATATTTTAAAGGCTCTTAATGTTGTTCTGGCATCTCCTCCTAAAAGTTCTCATGCATCCAAGGTCAAAAACACATTAATTGTCTCCTAATATCCACTGACGCATCAGCTCTTTTCTCCCAGTGTCTGAAACGCTTCCATCAAGGATTCAGTCTTTCTAAACCCCGCCTCTCTGAGAGCTGCTCTGCTCTGATTGGTCAGAAAGCAAACGAATATTATCATATCTGAATCTCATCTCTTGACACACAGTATTACGAACAGTAACGATGGCGTGGGTTTTACTGTATCAATCTCATCAAAGTGGATGTGCTTTGTGTTTTCTCCACATGACCAACACCAACCAAACTCTTCCAGTCTCAGATACAACTACAGTGTGTGAGGGCGGGGCAAAGAGACGCTGCTCAGCCAATCAAGACCAGACACGGGCATTATGCAAATGAGTTACAAGACTGGAATTACTGACGACTCGTTTCATTTCAGAATCGCTCTATTACACACTACAGGAAAGGGAATATCCCAAAAAGCATCATAGGGACACATCATTACATTCAAAAAGTATGATATGATGAAAATTAATATAGTTCCTGTCACATGTATGCTTCTGTTCAGTTTCCGTGTTCCTGTTATTCTCCTAGGCTGTTACAGTTTTTCTTGATTGCTTTGACCTGGTTAAAGAAACTAGGATCCACTCAGTTTTCATCATCACTATCTCAGCAGAGCAGAAGACACGTCTTGCAAATGTGTTCACCCTTTCTCATTGGATTGACACATTTTCCCCACCCTTTTGCAAAACAGTTAACACGGATGTCATTCAAGCAGTCCAAACTCCATTGGTTTAGCTATGGTAACCAAACAGAAACCATTTATTTCTAACTATTAGAAACTACCTAGATCAGTATGAAATCACTGAAGCACCTGTTTGACACTCCTTTACAAGAATCTTCAATTAGCAATCAGTCGGCAGGCCTTATAAAAAAAAAGGTGCCACGTCTGTGTTGTTCTTTACCAGCATGGATGGAGGAGGTCTAAGGCAGATGAGAGTGAGAGGAAGAGGTAGAGGGGTCAGAGGAAGAGGAGTCTGTGTGCGAGGTGGATGACATATTCCCCATTTTTTAATCCCATAGAGGAGTTCTTCAGTGCTTGCAGGTGGAAGGTTTATGATCACCATCCCTATGAGCAAATGCCCTTGCTGAATGCAATGACTGCTGCTGCCCAAG
>NC_137112.1:15821464-15843964 GCF_949357685.1 Gobio gobio | reverse complement strand
ATATCGGATTTGTCTTATTTTAAATAAACACAAAAAACAGAGATGAAAACTAAACTTGAGTAAGAAATGTACTTTTGCTATGTGGTTAAATACATGTTCAGTAATATCTTATAGAGATTTTTTTATTTTGGCGCTATTTTTTCTCTAAATAATGTTGATATGGCAACTAGTAAATACACTAAGTTGCGTCATTCTGGCATGTGTGGAAAGGGTTAAAACATGCGCGTTACAACTAACACCGCGTTAGGTTGTGCCCCGCGCTCCCCTACATATCCACTGCTATGTAAAGTTGACGAACAAACACTTATTAAGTAAAGCTGAGAATACTAATTTTTAGTAGAAACAACTCAGTAAATTTAAGTTCATGTAGTTACACAAGTTTTTAAGTAATGTGAACAAGGATGATTTGAGTGCAACTACCAACAGTGAAAGTTAGTTTTTTTGAGTGAACATTAGCTCTTTTCTTGGACTAATTGAACTAGTCTTGTCAGATTGAAATGAATATTTTTCCTTGAAAAATAATATTTCAATTTTAACCCATTGGAACATCTAATCGAACCTTGCCTTGCATGAAAAAACTGACCTCGAACCAATATATAAATATACACTATATTGCCAAAAGTATTAGGACACCCGTCCAAATCATTGAATTCAATCATTTCCATGGCCACTGGTATCAAGCGCCTAGGCATGCATACGCTTCTACAAACACTTGTGAAACAATGGGTCGCTCTCAGGTTTCTATGGCCGAGCAGCTGCATCCAAGCCTTACATCACCAAGTGCAATGCAAAGCGTCAGATGCAGTGGTGTAAAGCTGACCTCAACATGATAGAACACCTTTGGGATGAATTAGAGCGGAGATTGCGAGCCAGGCCTTCTCGTTCAACATCAGTGCCTGACCTAACAAACTCCACAACCTTGTGGAAAGCCTTACAAGAAGAGTTGAAGCTGTTATAGCTGCAAAGGGTGGGCCAACTCCATATTAAACCCTACGGATTAAGAATGGAATGTCATTAAAATTCATGTGCATGTAAAGACATTTAGTAATTGATTTTCTAAGGTATTAAAGGACATTTAAGAATCAATAAGAGAATCTTGACACAGGTGATTCCCTTGTAAGACAACTTTTCCAGCTAGGCCTACATTCTGAACTCTTATATGATTATTTTAATGTGTTCGATGTTACGCCCTGTATAACAACTGATTCTTTTCCGATTAGTGATGAGAGCTGAAGTAACTGGGGAGAAGATCATACCCGGAGATGAAAATATAAAAGGCATGGGAGAAATTCAATATGAAATCAAAGTGATAAAGGTGAGCTCAAGTAATTGATGATCACATAAATATTCTGCTGGGACTTATAATGATCTGAGATAGCATGCTTTGGCCTGACGTCAGAATCAGAATAGTCCATGATTTAAATGGAGAGTTACAGTCTCTTTAGGGTTCATACATGAATAAGTGACGGGCGCTTTGGAAACACGCTTCGAAATAATTTGTTTTGAACCAGTGATTCAGAGCACATATCAAACTGACAAAATCACGTGATTTCAGTAAACGAGGCTTCCTTACATCATAACGTTTTTGAAACGTTTCAAAATTTCAGTGCTTCGCCACTAGGGGGCTGATGATCTCTGAGAAACAGAGAGTGAATCATTTTGCAAAAAAAAGTTTTGAAACACTTAATTCCTTGGATATGAGGCTTCACGAAGTGTGTTTCTATAGCGTCCGTCACTACAGAGACTTTAATTTTAAATGGAATAATTAGAAAAAAAAATGGATCTGCAGACCCAAAACACAATGCACTGCTATACTATACAAAAATTGTGTTTTTCCAGGTGTTCAAAGGTTCTGACAGAGTAAAACAAATCCACCATGTCTATACGAGTGAAATGCCTTCAATGTGTGGGACCAGACTGGATCACGGCCAGTATCTGCTTACAGGTAAATACAAAGTTCTTCTATGAAACTCTAGATGGTGCAGGCTGATCGGTCCTTAACTCAGGCCTCGTCCAACCGAAGCCAGAGCTTTCCCTATCCAATCTTTTTTTCCCCTCGTTTCAATAAATATCTGTGTACACACGAGAGCACTGAAACCGACTCAAAACAATGTAGTATACATGCCAGACCAGTATGTGATGCTGTAATTCTGCTACAGAAATACACAAAAAATGGAGAAGAAGAGTTGTGGCTACAAGGGGTACAACAGTGGTAGGAGTGAGGCACAATCTCACAATAAATAAATATGCTACTTACCAGATGTGTTTTATTAACGCCTACACCTACACCAACCCTAAACCTACCCTTACAATAATGCAAATGCATTAACGATATCAGACGAAGCAAAGGGCTTTAAACGATACCAGACGATGAATAAGGGTCTTATCTAGCGAAACGATCAGTTTCTGCGAGAAACTGAGAAGTATTTATGTGATTATTTTACCTCTTATCAGACGAACGTGATCATCTCTGAGCTCCGCCATAACTTCCGCGAAGTGAGGTCAAAATACGAGCGTGGTCATGGTGAGGGCGGGGTTATGAGCTATACTGGGACAACCACCTGGGTGTGATCAAGATGCTTTGGCTTCACTCATCAGGACGTGTGCGGCAGGCTTGGGTCAAATGCTTTGTTCCTGAATGAATGAGCCGTTTGAATGAATCAGTCGATTGAATGATTCAATGACTCACTCATTCAGATGGTCAAATACTTTGTTTCTGAATGAATCAGCCATTTGAATGAATCGGTAAAATTAATGATTCAATGACTAACTCATTAAGATGGTCAAATGCTTTGTTCCTGAATGAATGAGCCGTTTGAATGAATCAGTTGATTGAATGATTCAATGACTCACTCATTCAGATGGTCAAATACTTTGTTTCTGAATGAATCAGCCATTTGAATGAATCTGTAAAATGAATGATTCAATGACTAACTCATTAAGATGGTCAAAAGCTTTATTTCTGAATGAATCAGCCATTTGACAATTAATTTCCCATTTAAAGTATCTTTTCATTTTTCAAATCATTTCAAACATCAGTATTCAGCGTTTTATGTTCAAAACATCAGCACATTATTCATGCACATGTGTAACTGCAGGTTAAACTCATTCAAGTCCCCCTGAGCTCATTGAACATTCTGTGAATTATCTAAATTTACTTCAGATGCAGCTTCTGTTTCCCCTGCACTGCAAAGATGAATTTAGTTGATAATGATTTAATGTGATTCGTAACAGCAATATTGTTATACAATATAAATTTAATTTATTGATTAAATGTAAGAATTTGACACAAAAGATGATGCATACATTTAAATTGGTTAAAATTAAAGGTAGAAATGCCCATAACAGGTAAAAAATAATTTAAACGTGTTGGAAAAAAATATTTCTGTCACTGCTATGAACTGATCACCGTACAGAATATGAAAAAATGCTCCAGCATACCAAGACATTTTGGACAATTTCATGCTCCCAACTTTATGGGAACAGTTTGGGGATGGCCCCTTTAGGAGTCAGTCCTAAACCAGGTACCAACACAATAAACACACTCAGCAAAATATCGTCCGATCATCGCTATCGAGAAAATCCCAGAAAATATCGAGATATAATTTTTGGTCAATATTGCACACCCCCAACAGCAGCATCAAAGCAGATCTATTCCACCAAGACCAAACATATCAACATTGTCATATCCATGTTGCATTTAGGCTATGATGTGAATATTCCAAAGACCAAATCTGCATTCGCTAACGATCTTCCCTAGCTCAAGTAGAGCATTTACTGGAACGGCTCGACGACCCAAGACTTGCCTGTTTTATGACATTTATATTGCTATATAAATATTCACATCAGCACTGGTAAATCGAGTTCAGAGAGATCCACATGAAATATTTTATCAAAGAGCTTTCAGACTTTAGGGAGACTCTTTACTAATTTAACACTAATTAGCAAACACGGACTAACATTATGAGTGGACCTCAGGGAATTTACAACAATAATGATAAATACAATCTGTTTGCTGTCTCTTAGGAAACATCATGTCTGAGAGATTCTCTGTGACATTGTGTGACTTTATTATGCGCTGGGACAGCCTCTCCTTAATGCTGAAAAACAACTTCAAATACAGATATCAGATGGGCTGTGACTGCAAGGTAAGAACTGTTTACTTTAACAGTCCAAACGTTACGATGACTTTAAAGATGAAATGGAACCTTTATACAAAACATGACACAGCTAAAAAGGTTTTTGTGTCATATTATATAGTCTGATATAGTGAGAATATGGAGGAAAAACTTGTTTATTTTTTTATTCAGAGGCTCAAACTTAGCAAAAATGTGACCCTAGACCACAAAACCAGTCATTAGGGACCATTTTATTTGAATTGAGATGTATACATCACCTGAAAGCTGAATAAATAATCTTTCATTGAATTATGGTTTAATAAGTTAGGATGATATTTGAAAATCTGGAATCTGAGGGTGCAAAAAAAAAAAAAAATCAAGATATTGATAAAATCTCTTTTAAAGTTGTCCAGATGAAGTCCTTAACAATTCATATTACTACTAATAACACATTTTTATATATATTTACGCTAGGAAATGTACACAATATTTTCATATAACTTCATATAAATTCATATATAATGATCTTTACTTAATATCCTAATGATTTTTGGCATAAAAGAAAAATAGATAATTTGGACTCTTGACACAAATATACCCGTGCGACTTGTTTTGTTTTGGCAACTTGTTTTGGTTGACTGTTTTTTTGTGCTCCAGGGTCACAAATATGCAATTTGGTGCAGATGTTGATATTTATATGGACAAAAAGTGAGATAATCTGATGCTTGTAATTTAAATCAATGAGATTTTTATAACAGTATAGCAGATACGGACATAAAATGCATATAAATATCAATATATGCCAATAATATGTCTTTGTAAGATGATATTTAAATACTTAGTTTTATGATATGTAGTTTTAAAACATATAATGCAATGCAGTACAATGATGATTGAGAGATTAACTAATAAACCTTCATATTTGATACTCGTGATTTTTCTAATAAATTATGTCTGGATAATCAAGTAAACCTCAGCCGCTTCAGTCCGGTTGAAATACTAACAATATTAAAGTTATTCTTGTGTTTACTTGATAAAATCAGGTCATATTTGACAGCAGAAAGACACGAGCTGAAGGAGGACATTTGTACGATTATACTAAAAGACTTTTACTTGATAAAACACTCTAAACTATCAATCAGACGACAGAAGGATTTTCAGCAAAAATGATTGATCATGTTGATCTTTTAAAGGCCTTAGCAATCAACTTGTGTCAAATATGATACAGTCACTGAATTACGTTTCTTTACATCTAATATAATCAAGGACAGGACAATGCTATTAACCAGTTAAACAGGTTCTATAATAATACTAAGAGAACCACCCGTTCACTAATTCATTCGAATAGATGTTTTAACTTGTCCAAACGTACCCTGGCATAGACTGATTTATGTTTTATAACAAAAAAATGAATGAAACTATATGTGTTCTATTGCATTATAATATATCACAGTATTTTAATCTCTGAAACGGTGATGTCTGCAGATCTTCATGTGCACTGAAGGACGACCCTGTCCTTCCAACAATAAGAATGAGTGTATGCTGACCGGCTGGTCCTCATGGTCAGTTCATGAGCACGCCTGCATCAGACACAGCGACGGCTCCTGCAGCTGGTTCACAGGAACGGACAAGCCTTCCACAAACGACACCATAGACGTGTCTGATTGGCCAAAATCTGAAACGCCATTTTCAACTGATCTTCTGTAATGCCTAAAGAAATTAGGTTCCACACTTACAGTTCTAAATTAACCTTTAGTTGCATACTTTTGGCTTGCTGTAGTTTAATGTGGTGTTTTTAACAAGTAATAAAACGTTTTCAAAAAAGTAAAACAACATGAAATAAAAATGGTCAGGAATTGGGAATCTGCCAACTGTGTGTATCTCTGTATTATGAAGCAACGCTCATGTTTTGCAATAGAGTGTCCGTTTGTCCGTTTGCGGTGCTGATTGTGAAAGTGTTCATGTCAGCATGAGGCGCAGCTGCGATCCAGAAGAAAACATACAGGGCCTAAAATGAACACTCGCCAAGCACCAAATGCGAGTCAAAATCAGCATTGGTGAGTGTATGAAACGGTGTCAATCACCAGCTGGCCGGTAATATATTTATGAATTCTACACTGTAAAATCGAATTAGACGTACTTAAAAAAAGCATGCAAACCGATTGCCTTAAAAAAAAAAAACAAGTGACATAGGAATAGTATGTTGTGCTAACAAATGCTTAGTTAGTATAATTTACTATAGATTTACTCTTGACATAGAATAGCTACCATTGTTGTGTTTTGATGCTGAATGTTGAAGTTTGTGTGTGACTCAATCATGATCAACTGCAAGATATTGTTACAAATATAGAGGGATTATATCAACACAATTAAAGTTTCACAAGGGGTTTATGATGTAAGTGTTAGCAATAAAATTGTAAATGATCATTATACGACATGAAGGTTGCTTTTAAAAGGTAACCTAATTTCTGACTAAATCATTATCTATAGTTAATTATTCAGTCAGAAGCTAGGTCAACTTTTAATAGCAACCTATTTTTTACTTATCTTCCTTTGAAATCAAATAACTGTAATTTCTTATTGCATCACTGCATCAATAGGAAGAGAATTACGGTAACACTTTATAACAAGGTTGTATTAGTTAACATTAGTTAATGCATTAGATAACATGAACTAATCATGAACAACACCTCTGTTCAGCATTAGTTAATCTTTGTTAACGTTAGTTAATATAAATCCAGCGGTTCATGGTTTGTTCATGTTAGTTCCCAGTGCATTTACTAATGTTAACAAGATTTTAATAATGCATTAGTAAATGTTGAAATTAACACGAACAAAGATAAATAAATGCTTTATAAGTGCAGTTCATTATTAGTTAATGTTAACTAGTTAACTAATAAACCTTATTGTAAAGTGTTACCAGAATTACAATAATATGAATGTTCCAAGCGCCAAACCAAAGGGAACATTGATGGTGTATAATGGTGCTCCATAATGGTGATTTTTTTTTTTTTTGGCATGAAAAAAATAGCACTCAAACCAATCAATGATTCTTAACTTGGGTTTTCTGAGTAAACAAAGCCAACCTGGTCTCATTGCAAAAATGTACCTCTGGCAACGTTTTTGCAAACCGCCAAAATACGTACCAATAAGTACATATCTCTGCAGTTTCAAAGTGAAATGAACACTAGAGGCACTAAAACGGCAAGCACTTTGTATCGTTTTTTTTGTACCATGTAAATGAATAAATTTTGGAGTTTGCGTCACTTAATCTGCTCCATATGCTCGGCTTTTTTTAAATAACAAGTTTGCTCAGTAGCTCAGCTGGTACAGATTTGTACTTGTAATAATGAAAGCTCAGGTACGAATCCCGTGAAAGACAAGTCATGATAAAAGAGCTCAAAGATAAGTTCACACAAGCTAAAAAGACATGGTTACTGTTGTATTTTTGTCACATTTGCTTTTGTTAACACTATCGGTTAGGTTTAGGGTTTAGTGTAGGTGTACGTTAAAAAAACAATGTCACAAAACGTCAGATTGACGCTCATCTGTTCCGGGAAAAAAAAAGCTTTTGGCGCCACCCAGTGGACATATCACTTTGAAACTGCAGTGATATGTACATATTGGTACGTATTTTGGGGTTTGCAAAAACGTTGCCAGAGGTACATTTTCGCAATGAGACCAGGCTGAACAAAGCATATGTTAATCATGCAGATTACTAGATTTTTACAATGAAGTTACGACATTAAGTAAAGTTAACTCAAAAGTGTTAGTTAGAATCACTGTTGGATTTTACAGTGTAACAATGCATGAACGTGAACAAACGTGAATGACGCTCGGGACAGTTGATGGGCTGTCTCGAAAGTTTAAGCTTTGACAATTTCAATATTCAAGCGCAAGAAGATACCAAAGGGAACTCAATTCATTACTTGCATCATGCTATGGGAAGTTTAAACTTCCAAAGCTGCGAAAACTGTATCTCAAACAGCAAGTGAATACTGAATTGAGTTCTCTTTCATGTCTTCTTGTGCTTGAACAGAGAAATTCACAAAAATTAAGTAAAAAAACTGCCTGTATCCTAGTAAACATATTTTGTAAATAAAAAAATGTATTATTATTATTAGGGTAACACTTTACAATAAGGTTCATATTTGTTAACATTAACTAATAATGAACTGCACTTAAAGCATTTATTTATCTTTGTTAGTGTTAATTTCAACATTTACCAACGCATTATTAAAATCTTGTTAACATTAGTTAATGCACTGTGAACTAACATGAACAAACCATGAACAGCTGTATTTTTATGAACTAACGTTAACAAAGATTAACTAATGCTGCATGAACAGAGGTGTTGTTCATGGTTAGTTCATAACTAATGCATTAACTAATGTTAACTAATACAACCTTATTGTAAAGTTTTACCATTATTAGTAATGTGCATTGCTAAGAACTTCATTTTATTTATTCAGCTTTCAGATGATCCAGTCCAGTCCAATTGAAATACTAACAATATTATTCTTGTGTTAACTTGATAAAATCAGGTCAGATTTGACAAAAGAAAGACACGAGTTGAAGGAGGACATTTGTACAATTATACTAAAAAGACTTTTACATTTACATTTACGCATTTGGCAGACGCTTTTATCCAAAGTCATGCAGGTTTGAAACGACAAGAGGGCGATTATAAATGATGACAGAATGATCAGAATGAGGACTGGATGTGGTTGTTTTTAATATCTTCAAATAGTGTGTGTTTCAGCAGTGTGGGATAAGTTTAGATATCAGCGTTTGGCAGTGTTGGGGGTAACGCATTACAAGTAACTTGAGTTACGTAATAATATTACTTTTTCCAAGTAACTAGTAAAGTAACGCATTTCTTTTCAAATTTACAACAAAATATCTAAGTTACTTTTTCAAAAAAGTAACGCAAGTTACTTTTTCACATTAATTTGACTGACAGCTCTCCTGCCCCCATGTTGAGTAAAATAAGTGCAGAGGCGTGTGTGTGAACATGATGGTTATTGTAGTTCTAGACTAAATGTGAGCATTTATTTATCTCGCTTGTACAATAAAGATTCTGTACTCCTCAAAATGAATAAAATCAGTCAAATGCAAAATCAGAGTACTATGCAAACCTCCAATAATAAAATGTTAAATAAAACAACTATTTTTATGCATAATCTACCTTTATATTTAATTTACCAATGTCTTGCTGCTGACCTTTGATGATGAAAATTACTAGATTTTTTGTTTTTATTGGTAAAACTTTTTCTCCTGCATCCTATTCTACATTATCCAGAGCTGCGCCCTCTACTGTTCATGCGGGAATCTGCATTTTTACCTCAGCCTGGGGCTTATTATTTACATTTTGGTATAAAGAGGTCTTTACCGTTGCACAAAAATATAACTTTTTTGTTATAAAAAAAAACAAAAACAAGCCCAGCCCAGGTGAGAAAAAGTAACGCAAAGGTAACGTAACGCATTACTTTTCTTAAAAAGTAACTAAGTAACTAAATTAGTTACTTTTTAAGGGAGTAACGCAATATTGTAATGCATTACTTTCCCCAACACTGGCGTTTGGAAATGGTGATATCAACATTTGTTAAGCATGTAGTTTGATATCGGTTTTATGGAAAAACCGAGCTTCTGTTAGCAGATTGCATGTAATATTAAGTTCAGAGAAACTACTTTCACATACAGAACACACTTTAGTTTATTTAACTGAGAAACAATTCTCCGGCGTTTCAGTAAAATGTCCTGAACTTGAGCTTAAGACGGCCTTCTATATATTTCCAAAAAAATATGCATTTGGATAAAAATCTGGCTTTCTTTCTTAAAGGTCCCATGGCATGAAATTTTCATTTTATGAGGTTTTTCAACATTAATATGAGTTCCCCTAGCCTGAATATTGTCCCCAAGTGGATAGAAATGTTGATCGGTGTAAAACCGAGTTGTGGCTGTCTTTCTCTGCCTTTGAGAAAATGACAGGCCAGACTAGCCAATCCTGAAGTCTCCTGGTTTGACGTCCAAGCAGGCACGGTTTCCTCCCTTTCCTCCGCCCAGAGAATCTGGCACGCCCATGCAAACGCTCGTCGAGAGATCATTGCATCATTGCTTGTGAACGAGTGAACGCTGGCAGTTTCTCAGTGTTTGGATGTACAAATGAAAACAGAAGTCTTTTTTCAGTTCCTTCTGATCTGTGATCAGTGATTTCTGATGTGTAGCTAATTATTTATTATTCGTGCACACAATGCGGCTTCTCTCTCTCCCGACAGAACGGTGTTTTCGTGTTTTATATCTTGTGAGTCAGTGTTTTTGTACGTCCTCGTCGCGTCTATCGGTTCTAAAATGTGCATACAGTCATGAGTTTCTGCTCAACATCAGCAGAGATAAACCTCACACACACCGAAGCTCGGCCTTCAACATCCCCGACCCACAGTACTGCATCTGGCCCACAGCGGAGGCACCAAACGCGGCGTGAGATTAAGCAGAAGGGGGGTAAGCTTGAGCATATCCGGGCTAGCCAGCCTAGCCCCACAATAAACTGGATTACATCCGATTACTGCTGTTGTGTCTTTGTTTGCGCTGTGTACTCAACGCGCGTCACTGACGCTTTTATTTTATTTTAAAAATAATGCTATTATCAACACTTACTTTTAACTCGTTCATCTCGACAGCTGTAATGGTACTTTGCATGTGTTACAAAGTTGGTAGAATAATGATGAAGAGACGGACTCGGTGTGACTGTTTATTCAGAACTCTCAGATACAAACACAATAAACTCGCGCTGACTGACAGCGCTCTCATAACTCAGTAGTTACTATAAATAACTTTGTTAGCAATCGCTGAGCTCAGTCTCTGATACATTAGTGATGTCCGGTTCGCGAACGATCTTTCTTTTGAACCAGTTCTTTTTAGTGAACCGAATCAGTTCACCAAATCGGACTGAATCGTTCTAAACGGTTCGCGTCTCCAGTCAGCGCTGATCCATAATTTACTAAAGTTACTAACTTTCTGACATGAGTGACAGTCCCTCCGACTAGAAATAGACTAATAACCTAAAGTATATGCTGTAACTAAAACAGTTCAGACATGCTGAGAACTGATGTGAAGTGAACTCAGGTCCATCCGTCTCCCTGGCAGACTCGTGCCTGCTCGTGCCTCGATAAACCACGCCCCCTCCGCTCATATAAAATGCAAAGATGTCAGCCAATCACAACAGTGGGTGTTTTTACTGAAGTCTCACAGCAGACACGCCTCTTGAAGCAGGGCATTCAGCCACAGGGCAAACATCAGTATAGAAAAAATGCCTTTTATTTCTAAATTATGACATTTTATGATGTAAAAGTCATACTAACAATATAAGTACACCTCAGGAAACATTATAAAATAATAGAAAAATGCCATGCCATGGGACCTTTAACAGTGGTTCTGCCTTATAAGAATGCAAATATTTGGCAGGCACATTTTATTTTGGTGTTATATTATCCCAGCTAACAGGAAATGTTCTCAGAAAACGTTCTCTCAAAGTTATGAACGAACATTCTTCCAGTAAAAACTTCTGGTCTTTAATAATATTCTCAAAATCTTCACACAAAAACATTATTAACGATTACACATCGTTCATGAAGCGTTGTTCTGACATGTTTAGCTGGAACGTTTCCTAAATGTTTCTACTTGTTTCAGAACATTTAGAGAACATTCAAAAGTAACGTTCCCATAATATTTGAAGAATGATACAATGGAATGTTCCCTTAACGTTTGAACATTCAGAGAACACTCAGAAATACTGTTATTTTCAAGCACATTTCTGTTAGCTGGGATAGTGGCAGAATATGTGATGAATCAATGCTGTACAACATGCCTTTCCATTCTCTTATACACAGTTTTTTCTAACTGTGATGTGATGTAGTGTGTGTTTCATTAAAGGTGTGCAGCCTATATATAGTGCATAGTTGTGTGTATTCATCAGCCAGTTTCACTGTGACTCACTGTAGCTTTTCTGTGCATGTCATATTCAATAGATGCTCCTTTTGGACTGAAGATAAAGTCCTGACACAGTCACAGTGGCCCTCATTTATCAAACTTGCGTAGAAAAGGGCGCATATGTCGGCGTAAGATTATGCTTACACTCCTCTCACCGCCTGATTTATGAAGCTGTGCGCACCTCTGAAATTCAGGTGTACGCAATACCTGCCTTTGATAAATGCCGCGGCTAAAAACGATCGTCATTAGAATAACACGACCCTATCAGTGATGCGCGGGTCAATGTATAAACAACCCGCACCCGACCGACGTTTTCAACTAACCCGCCCGCAACTCGGACCGCAAAAAAAAAAAAAGAAAATATTGTACCCGACCCGCTTCCTGACCCGCATTTTTTTAAAGTAATAAATGCTCATCGTAGCTCATTGGGCCATTGAGAAAATGTTTCAGGCCCTGACGTGGTGCGCTCAGAGGTGCAGCGGTGAGAGCAGGCAGTTCTTGAGGCGGCCCATCATTTTCCATTTCAGCTCCAGATGCATATTATTGATGAACGCGATGTTTATGTTTCGACCCGGCTTGAAGGTCATCAGCAGGTCAACTGCGAGAAAGCCCTTAAGAGCTAGTTTTCACTTTATGCCAGCTGAGTGATGTTGCTTTTGAATAGAAGCTTCAACTAAATTACATGTTTATTACATAACACTAGACTATAGGCTATCATACAGCATTCAGAAAAAGAACAGTTTGCGCTCCTAATGGATTGATTTATTCATTTAGGCTATTTTGTTTCATTTTCTTAACAATTAAGATGCTGCATGTGTTTATCCAGTCTAATCGATGTGTGCGTCTCTCCCCTGACAACAAAAATCCCGCCCCCTCTCAGAAAATACATAAAACTGACTTTTCTGAGCTATATGCGTTTAAAAGTAGCCTATTAAAATGGCACAATGGCATTGCTCAGTTCAACGTGTTGGGAAAGCGGGCATTTTGTCCCGCGTCAGTATTTATTAAAAAGTTAATAACGCTCAACATTCAAAAGGAAAATAAGGATGACCCGACCGACCGACCGCGACCCGAATATCATTAAAAATTATTTTGGATGACTCGTTACCGCGGGTAACCGCGGGTGACCGCAGGCACCCGCTCATTTTGGATCAACCCGCGCATCACTGGACCCTATATATTCAAGTCGCTGCCTCCCCCACGCCCTCATTTTACGCCATGGACACACGGAAGACGGCAAAGAAGCGAAACTTCTCCGACGTGGAGATCGAGACCATCACCAGGGAAGTGGAAAAAACAAAATTGTTTTATTTGGGAGTTTAAAGAGTGGGATTAAAGGCGCCCACAAAAACAAAATATGGACCCAAATTACGAGTAGGCCTACTGTTAATAGTGTGGGGGTTGAGAAGCGCACTCCGGCAGAGGTAATAATGTTGTATTGCTTAATATAGACCAATAGTGATCAAGTTAAGTATGAGTTTTCTTGTTTATTGTAGGTGAAAAAAAAAGTGGTCAGATAAAGATCGCCACAAAGAGGTGTGTCTCGGCACTGAAGAGGAGCCAGAGTCATTAGGCTACCTATCACAATGCATTATTTTACAGAACGTGTTTTGAAACAATTAGCATTTAATTTCGTATCACGTCACATGTATTGGGGTGTGCAACTGGAGGAATACATATGCCTATGAATCAAATGCTTTGGTAAAGTCACACAAATTAAACATTAATATAGTCCATAGTCCTTGTTGCACAAAAATAAACACTGAAGTTTATAATTACTATAGCCCTATTCGCATGGGATTAGTATTATCTGGGGACCTCTGGTGATTTGTAATAACTGCAGAGAATGTCTGTGATCTTAATCCCGTGCGAATCGGCCATGTCTGTAATTTGTAAAGAAAGAATTCCCCCTCAAATTACCTACCATATTTCGCCAAACACCGAGGTCCTGTGATAATATTAGTCTCGTGCGAATCGGCATCTCTCTGATTTGGCCGGGATTAGGCGGATCGTATATAATTTTTGCAAGGTTTTTGTGTCCTGTGCGCATTTCTATCTTTATCTTTCACGAAGAATGGAGCTAGGCTGCATAAAATGCGTACCGTTATGACTGCCCGTGCGGCCGCGCGGATTATACTTTCACTTTAGAATGAGCACCAATTTGGGAGTAATTGCTTGAATGGTGTGTTTAATATTATTTTAAAAGAAAAACACAAAAACAGAACAGTACAATGACAACTCGCTTAAATGGGCGCTTTTACATTTAGCTTTGAAACTGAATCTTCCACCGTATATTGTTGCTCAGTTCAGTTTTTAATTGCGTCTGTTCTCTAACTGAACGAAATTATTTGTATTACTATAAAACAATCAAAATGATATCAATACGACTGTTTATAATTTCATACAGCTATATCTATAACGAAAAAACATTTACAAGTCTTGACATCATATCCGGGAGATAAGTCAGTAAATTTGAGTACAATCCCGTGCAAATTTCTAAATCACACGAGGTCCCCAGATAATACTTATCCTGTGCGAATAAGGCTTTAGTTGTTGTTGTGTGTACGCACTTTTGATAAATGAGGGCCAGTGTGTTTCCACAGTACATTGAACGGTAACACTTTAGAAATCAAGCGTAGTGTCAGTTCTGGCAGGTCACGTAAGTCAAGCTTGCATCAGCTGAGTGTCAGCTGATCACGTCAACCTATAGAAATATCACAGCAAACATAAGCTCCTTCAGTATTATCAGCAGCTATAGTGTTCTCCAGAGCTCATTTACCCTCCTCCATCCCCAGCTCCTCCTCTTGTCAGTCAGGATTTGGTATTCTGATTCCCCTTGAATCAGACTAAATTCCAGAATTATTTTGTACATTAATGATATCTGCAAATACATTATGTTGGTTCTGTTCTGTTTACCCTTATGGGGGTTATTGCTGCTCTCCCTGCTCTTATCTACGCTGCATGGATGCGCAGGGAGTTCTTGCCCTGAACCATACCGCCAATATGCTAATAGTCAATCAATCATCTTTGATGATAGTGGCCCTGACAGAATAACGGTCCGTCATTAATACGTGACTATGCAGGACAGATGAGTAGTGCTACATTAACACTTCAGATATTACTATTAACTAACATTGAAACAAGATTAACTACACTCAAAAAAATGCTGGGTTAAAAACAACCCAAGCTTGGTTGAAAATGGACAAACCCAGCAGTTGGGTTAAATGCTGGGCAGTTTTATATAACCCAATTATTGTTTAAAAATTACTATATGGCCGTCTTAAAATGAACCCAAAATATAAAAAATAATAATAATCAAAAAGTGAACATTTAAGCAATTTAATAAATGTTTATTGTTTATTATTATTCATTAAATGTATTAATAATGTTCGGTAACACTTTATTTTGATAGTCCACTTTAGACATTCTACCAACTATAAGTAACTTTGCAACTACATGTCAACTAACTGTCATTAGAGTATTTGTAGACTGTCTGATTAATATTTACTAAAACTTTATTTTGTTGGTCCCCCAACAGACATTCTACTGACTATAAGTAACTGGGAAACTACAATTCAACTTATTCTACTAACCCGAACCCTAACACTTAACCATAACCTACCAGTCTACTGACAGTCAACTAATACGCTAATGACAGTTAGTTGACATGTAGTTGCAAAGTTGATTATAGTTAGTAGAATGTTTAAAGTGGACTATCGAAATAAAGTGTAACCTAATGTTCATTTATTAAACATATGAATAAATGTTAATTTCCAACATTAGTTGACGTAAATAAAACTGGACCCACTTTATATTAGGTGGCCTTAACTACTATGTACTAACATTTTAATTAATCATTTGATACAATGCACTTATTGTGTACATACATGTTTTAACATTGTACTTACATTTTAAAAAATACCTGCATGTAATTACGTCTGTATTTAATTTCTGTAGTTACATTTGTAATTACACAGTTGGCACTTCCCTTACACCTAACCCTACCCTTAAACTTACCCATACCACCACACCTGTCACTAACTCTACCCGTATCCCACCTCAATATCAGCAAAGGTGTTTTGCAATACAATTTGAACACAGTAATTGTACTTATTTTTTGATGTAAGTACATAGTACTTAAGGCCACCTTATATAAAGTTGGGCCATAAAACTACCCAGCAGGTCGGGCAAACATTTAACCCAACCGCTGGGTTAAAACAACCCATTCACTGGGTTAAAGCAACCCAATTGCTGGGTTTGTCCATTTTGGGTTGTTTTTAACCCAGCATTTTTTAGAATGTAATCAAAGTCGTTGCAAATTTAGGACTGCTCCATATTAGGGAATGAGAGGATGAGATTAGCCTCATTAAGAACTATTCACTAGGGCTGGATATTGACACAAATTTCATGATTCGATTCGATTCGATTCTGATTTCATCAACTATAGCGCACTCTGGATGTCCACCGGAGGGCACTCCTCCCTAGTCCACTGCCAGATCAACATGGACTTCAGGCCCGGTGTCACAGGGTGTTTTGGTGTTGGTTCATGTTTCATGTTTTTAGTTTATCATGTTCACTGTTATGTTTCTGAGTGTGTCATGTTCACTGTCTTGTTTCCTGGTCTTGTCATGTGATTCCAATGTCCTTGTGTGATCTTGTCATGTTCTGTCATTGGTTCATTGTCTGATCATTGTTCACAGGTGTCCCTTGTCTTGTCTTTAGCCTCTGTGTATTTAAGCCCTCATGTTTGCCGTGTGTCCTTGTCTGATATTGAATGTTGTAACCCACGGTTGGTGAGTTTTATGGCAAGTCCTTGTTTTGTATTGCCAAGTCTTTTGTTTTATGTTTTGGATTTTGATTTATGTTGAGCTTATTTTGAATTAAAGATCTGCTCTTGGGTTCAGCAACTTGCCTTCAGTGGACGTTGTTACACCCGGTTCCAGAATCAAATCACTGAGGGAGCTATTTTTATCACTTTTACCAATAACTGGAATAGAATTTCAAAAATATTTTGCTACGACTGTTTTAAAAAAAAATGTATCTATTAGTCTGCCTTTACATTGCCATGCGCCACTGCCATGTATTACTAGTATTTAAAAATATACTGTATCTTCCTGAGAACCAGAAAAAAAGGTTTTAATTTCGTTTTTTTTTTTTATTCCTATGCTATTCTATGCCCTCTGTAGAGGACACCAGGAACCATTTATAAAGGACATTAAAAGACAAAAACAATGGGATTTTCTTTTTCTTAAATAAAATTTTAAGTTACAAGCTTTTTTTTTTATTAAAACTTTCTATAAAGATGATTTTCAACTATGCTATGAAAGATATAAAATAATTATTTTATATACCATTTTGCTTTATGCAATGTGTAAACATGGCTATAAATGCCATTCCCATTCTATGTAATACAAATATACACCATTTGTAATTTGCATATGAATGTATTTTGGGGGCAACATGTAATGAAAAAAATGTGTAAAGAGAATCTCATATTTCATAAGAATATCCAGACTTAAAACTGTGACATGTATTCGCTAAACTATAATGTCCTCTACTGAGGCAAAACATCTATTCTGTGTCCAGGAGGATATTTGTGTCCCGTACAGAGTGAATCCAGCATTTATTATATTTAGATGTCACTACCGAAACTTTGCAGCATGCAATTGGCCGCCGGGCCTCTTGGCAGCATGAAAAACTATTTTATTCAATGGATTTTATAAACTGTATAGCTTCGAAAGCGAACCAGTGAGTGCATTCTAACTATTTTAAAACCCTCTGATTGGCCATCACGTTCAAGAGATCAACTATGTCTGTGATTGGCTACATTGTAAATGGATGTATTTGACGTTCTCCAGGGCGCAAACACAAATATGCACTGGAGCGTTTGCCAAACTGTTTTGCTAATATATCATTACAGTATCAACTGAGGGTGCTCTTACTTGCGTTTGAAGGTGCTTAGCAGAGAACTGCAGGCCTGATCGACTACATTTCCCAGAACTCACTGCCTGGACTCATCATCCCTGATTGCTGTCAGCTGTGTAGCCTTAAAGGTCCCATGGCATGAATTTTTCATTTTATGAGGTATTTCAACATTAATATGAGTTCCCCTAGCCTGAATATTGTCCCCAAGTGGATAGAAATGTTGATCGGTGTAAACCCGAGTTCTGGCTGTCTTTCTCTGCCTTTGAGAAAATGACAGGCCAGACGAGCCAATCCTGAAGTCTCCTGGTTTGACGTCCAAGCAGGAACGGTTTCCTCCCTTTCCTCCGCCCAGAGAATCTGTCACGCCCATGCAAACGCTCGAGAGATCATTACTTGTGAACGAGTGAATGCTGGCAGTTTCTCAGTGTTTGGATGTACAAATGAAAACAGAAGTCTTTTTTCAGTTCCTTCTGATCTGTGATCAGTGATTTCTTATGTGTAGCTAATTATTTCTTATTCGTGCACACACTGCGGCTTCTCTCTCTCCCGACAGAACGGTGTTTTCGTGTTTTCTATCTTGTGAGTCAGTGTTTTTGTACGTCCTCGTCGCGTCTATCGGTTCTAAAATGTGCATACAGTCGGGAGTTTCTGCTTAACATTGGCAGAGCCACATCTTTAGAGATAAACCTCACGCACGCCGAAGCTCGGCCTTCAACATCCCCGACCCCCAGTACTGCATCTGGCCCACAGCGGAGGCACCAAACGCGGCGTGAGATTAAGCAGAAGGTGGGTAAGCGTGAGGGTATCCGGCTAGGCTAGCCAGCTTTCCCCACAATAAACTGGATTACATTCGATTACTGCTGTTGTGTCTTTGTTTGCGCTGTGTAAGTTACTCAATGCTTTGACGCTTTTCATATGATTGGAACATATCTATAAATAATGCTTTAATCAAACTTACTAACTCGTTCATCTCGCTGTAATGGTACATTGCTTGTGTTGATGAAGACGGACTCGGTGTGACTGGGACTCGTGTTTATTCAGAACTCTCAGATACAAACACAATAAACTCGCGCTGACTGACAGCGCTCTCATAACTCTGTAGGTACTATAAATAACTTTGTTAGCAATCGCTCCGTCTCCGTGATGTCCGGTTCGCGAACGAATCATTCTTTTGAATCGGTTCATTTTAGTGAACCGAACAAGTTCACCAAATCGGACTGAATCGTTCTAAACGGTTCGCGTCTCGAGTCAGCGCTGATCCATAATTTACTAAAGTTACTAACTTTCTGACATGAGTGACAGCCCCTCCGACTAGAAATAAACTAATAACCTGAAGTATATTCTAGTAACTACAACAGTTCACCCTGAACTGAGACATGCTGAGAGAACTGATGAGAAGTGAACTCAGGTCCATCCGTCTCTCTGGCAGCAGCTCGTGCGTCGTAGACCTCGTTAAACCACGCCCCCTCCCCCTGTCAGCCAATCACAACAGTGGGCGTTTTTACTGAAGTCTCACAGCAGACACGCCTCTTGAAACAGGGCAGTCAGCCACAGGGCAAACAGCAGTATAGACAAAATGCCTTTTATTTCTAAATTATGACATTTTATGATGTAAAAATCATACTAACAATATAAGTACACCTCAGGAAACACTATAAAATAATAGAAAAATGCCATGCCATGGGACCTTTAACCTTGTTAAATATGCCTATATAAGCCCTGTTTATTCAGTGCAAAGTCTTGTATTTGTCAAAACAGCTTTTCTGGGCAGTCCTTTGAATATCTGTTCTATGGTTTTGACCCTGTTTGCGTGAGTTCCTGTCCAGGGGTCCGTTCTTCATACACCACTGACTCAGCTGGATTTGATTGTTGACGATTTGGTATGATCTTGGATTGTTTAGTTCTTCGAAGCTCATCCTTGACTTGCTGTCATAGCAACAGGTCCCTAAACATAAACCCGATCGAAGCTTATTTAATGTAAACTGGATTAGATTGCATCTTTTTAAGAGACATTGATAGTTAAAATTTGTTCCAACCACTGCTAATTTATGACAAGAATTCCAATAATATTATAATGTTGCTACTATAGACACAGCCACTTTTTCAGCCACTGATTGAGAGATTTATTTGTGATGGAATAATTACTTTATAATTTGATTGGACACACACACTGTACAGTTAATCTGAGCCGTACATTAAAGGGTTACTTTCATGATTTAGCACTAAGCTTTGTATCAGTAGAAACCCGGTAGTAAATTCGAATTATGGTACTTTCCCCCCTCATATTCGCCTGAGACGAGAGAATTATACATTTTATTTCTGGAAAAAATCCTCAGATGACGCAAATATCATCACTTTTTTTAGCCAGAGCCTAAAGACTACAGCCAGTAGAGGGAGCTGTTCCGCATGTTTTCAACCCGCTCATAGGGGAGGGATCTCATCTCACTCACAGAATGTAAATGCGCACGGCTCGGCCTCTGGCATTCATAACGGAGCCGTGCAGAGAAAGTGAGTGTTTCAACTTTTCAATGAATTCCTATGAAAGTTTAGCTTCCATATGCGATCTGAGAACGCGCCAGACTGGACATGCGCTGTAAATGACTGCCGTGCTTACCTCAGCTCTGTGCTCTCGTGATGAATGAAATCTGACTCCTGCTGCGTTTGTCTCGTGACTTTCGTTCGGCTCACTCACACGTTATTGAAAAGACACATTCAGTTTTTAATTATAGTTTTTATTCTCTAGCTGAACGAAATGATTGTATTGCTATAAAAATGAAACCGACGTTGGGGTGGAGCCGCGGTGGGCAGCGAAGCAAGTGCATTCGCATTCTGGGAGTTGTTGTCTTTCATCCCCATGAGACAAAAATAAATGTTCTGCCTTTTCACAGTCTAGAAGACACCAAATTCAGAAATAATTTCACATGTCTACTACATAAATGACCCAGTTTAAATACAAAGCTTAATGCTAAATCACTGAAGTAACCCTTTAATTTGAGTGATGATGGATATTATGGGATGTTTTGATGCGTCGCAAGAGTAAAGAGAACTTGATCTTGACCCTTAAGAAACCTAAATTAATGTTGTCACGTAACAAATCTGCTTCAAATTGAATTAAAAATTAAAGGAATTGCTAATTACGACATTGAAATAAAAATGTAAAGGGTGTACAAATACTGTAAAATTGTGAATATAAATAATTGGGGAATCATGTTTAAAATAAACAGTGCACATTTAATTTATCTATTAAAACTTGTATGTTGTTTCCTTATAAAGGAAGGTCCAGAAATGTTGTCTTTTTTAAGTATATGATGTCATTACGTTGCTGTCTTGCTGCCAGCCAATCGCTGCATTGCTGATCGGGTTTCGAGTATCAATGCATCTGCCCTCTTCAGGGAACAAAGAAACACTCAGTAATCTCAAAACTTAATCCAGATATTTTAATCCAATCCGCAAATTTGTTTTGAAGAACCAAATTAGCCAGAGATCAGTTATCACGATTAGAAGAACTGGCATCTGTCAAATCATCTCAGATGTGTTAAGCGAGGTACGAAGAACGGATCCTCCTGGTATTGGATTGTTTGCCTGTGTTTTGATCTTTTGCCTCTTTTGGATTACATCTTTAATAAACTCCTCAGCCTTTGCGTCTCAGAGCAGTTATATAAAGTGTTACCTACAACTTTTAATGACATTATTACGAAGTACACTTTTAAAAAGTGGTGTTTTAAGAAACAGTCATTAAATTGTTCTTTCTGTACAGTAAGTGGCCTTATATTTGATTAATGTATTATCTTCAAGTCAGTGGCGGCTGGTGATAATTATTTTTTGGGGGGCGTTTTTTTTCGCGATTCGGGCAGTATCAAGATGCATGTTGACTAAATTCAAGCATTAATGAGAAAACAGTCTCTTCACTTTTATCTTTTTACACATTAATTTCCCACATATAATGGAATGAGGAAATGAAAAACAAAAGAAAACAGCCACAACAGACTAGCATGTTGACTATTTGAACATACATTTTGCTCTCCTTTCTTTCTGGCCAGCAAATTTCTCAATGACTCTCTGATTAAAGTCAGTCATCTCAGTAGTGTCATGACGTTTTCATTGTTCAGTCAGATATTTGAGGTCTCTTACCCCCGTTGTTGTCCACAAAACTTCAGTACCAACACTTTGAAATAAAAGACAGGGAAAGCAACAAAGGGCATTGCTAACAACACATCCAGCCAGCCACCTAACTTACGTTTCTCATAACAAGCGCGTGAAGCTCCGAGTGCAGCTTCATCCTCTGTCACTGGCCTGCTGCTGGATTTGTGAATCGCGTTGCTGCCATCTCTACGAAAGGATCATCATAACAAGGTTTTGGCGGAGTCGGAGTGACACTGTCGTCTGCGCACTTTCGCTTTAGTGGCCGAGAGTGTAAAGTTGAATGACAGGTGACGAGAACCAATCAGATTGGATAAAATAACACGCA